>NW_026869748.1:482500-485000 GCF_905332965.1 Bombus pascuorum | reverse complement strand
TTTTTGTTTTCGTTTTTGTTTTCGTTTTTGTTTTCGTTTTTGTTTTCGTTTTTCTTTTCGTGTTTGTTTTCGTTTTTGTTTTCTTTTTTGTTTTCGTTTTTGTTTTCGTTTTTGTTTTCTTTTTTGTTTTCGTTTTTGTTTTCGTTTTTGTTTTCGTGTTTGTTTTCGTTTTTGTTTTCTTTTTTGTTTTCGTTTTTGTTTTCGTTTTTGTTTTCGTTTTTGTTTTCGTTTTTGTTTTCGTTTTTGTTTTCGTTTTTGTTTTCGTTTTTGTTTTCGTTTTTGTTTTCGTTTTTGTTTTTGTTTTTGTTTTCGTTTTTGTTTTCGTTTTTGTTTTCGTTTTTGTTTTCGTTTTTGTTTTCGTTTTTGTTTTCGTTTTTGTTTTTGTTTTCGTTTTTGTTTTCGTTTTTGTTTTTGTTTTCCTTTTCGTTTTTGTTTGTGTTTTTGTTTTCGTTTTTGTTTTCGTTTTTGTTTTCGTTTTTGTTTTCGTTTTTGTTTTCGTTTTTGTTTTCGTTTTTGTTTTCGTTTTTGTTTTCGTGTTTGTTTTCGTGTTTGTTTTCGTTTTTGTTTTCGTTTTTGTTTTTGTTTTCGTTTTTGTTTTCGTTTTTGTTTTTGTTTTCCTTTTCGTTTTTGTTTGTGTTTTTGTTTTTGTCCTTGTTTCTGTCCTTGTCTTTGTCTTAATTGGTTTTTGTTTGTACGAGACTAAGTCCAGCGGCATAATGCTCTTCGATCGCACACGACCAAGTCCAGCGGCGTGTCGCTCCTAGGGCTGTTGCGAATACTTAAAAGTCCCTACGGTCAAAATCATTGGGTTGCGACTCACCTTTACGAGTTGCTCGCTCGCTGCGCTCGCTCGGAATGTTATAGCCTTACCTAAAACCAATCCACCTTGCGTTCGTTTTTCGAAAAGACCGCGATTTTCCGATAATTTACAGACGCGCGGGATCGGTTTTGAGGTTAGGCTAGTTTTATAAGAGCGAGCGAAGCGAGCGAGAAGCTACATCAATTCCCGCGCTATAGTTATATATCAAATGTTCTTTACTAACAATTCTCACCGATCGAAAGAAAGTTTCTGATTTGATAGAAGAATAACAGATATGTTTCGCTAGGTACGCGATTCGTGCTGATCGATGTATCTCGATGATGTTTTTGTTTTCGTTTTTGTTTTTGTTTTCGTTTTTGTTTTCGTTTTTGTTTTCGTTTTTGTTTTCGTTTTTGTTTTCGTTTTTGTTTTCGTTTTTGTTTTCGTTTTTGTTTTCGTTTTTGTTTTCGTTTTTGTTTTCGTTTTTGTTTTCGTTTTTGTTTTCGTGTTTGTTTTCGTTTTTGTTTTCGTCTTTGTTTTCTTTTTTGTTTTCGTTTTTGTTTTCGTTTTTGTTTTCGTTTTTGTTTTCGTTTTTGTTTTCGTTTTTGTTTTCGTTTTTGTTTTCGTTTTTGTTTTCGTTTTTGTTTTCCTTTTTGTTTTTGTTTTTGTTTTTGTTTTCGTTTTTGTTTTTGTTTTTGTTTTTGTTTTTGTTTTTTTTTTTTTTTTTGTTTTTGTTTTTGTTTTCGTTTTCGTTTTTGTTTTTGTTTTTGTTTTTGTTTTTGTTTTTGTTTTTGTTTTTGTTTTTGTTTTTGTTTTTGTTTTTGTTTTTGTTTTTGTTTTTGTTTTTGTTTTTGTTTTTGTTTTTGTTTTTGTTTTTGTTTTTGTTTTTGTTTTTGTTTTTGTTTTTGTTTTTGTTTTTGTTTTTGTTTTTGTTTTTGTTTTTGTTTTTGTTTTTGTTTTTGTTTTTGTTTTTGTTTTTGTTTTTGTTTTTGTTTTTGTTTTTGTTTTTGTTTTTGTTTTTGTTTTTGTTTTTGTTTTTGTTTTTGTTGTTGTTTTTGTTTTTGTTTTTGTTTTTGTTTTTGTTTTTGTTTTTGTTTTTGTTTTTGTCTTTGTTTTTTTTTGTGGGTTTGGTTGTGGATTTGGTTGTTCTTTGTATTTTTTTTTTGTTTTTGTTTTTTGTTTTTTTTTTTTTTTTTTTTTTTGTTTTTGTTTTTGTTTTTGTTTTTGTTTTTGTTTTTGTTTTTGTTTTTGTTTTTGTTTTTGTTTTTGTTTTTGTTTTTGTTTTTGTTTTTGTTTTTGTTTTTGTTTTTGTTTTTGTTTTTGTTTTTGTTTTTGTTTTTGTTTTTGTTTTTGTTTTTGTTTTTGTTTTTGTTTTTGTTTTTGTTTTTGTTTTTGTTTTTGTTTTTGTTTTTGTTTTTGTTTTTGTTTTTGTTTTTGTTTTTGTTTTTGTTTTTGTTTTTGTTTTTGTTTTTGTTTTTGTTTTTGTTTTTGTTTTTGTTTTTGTTTTTGTTTTTGTTTTTGTTTTTGTTTTTGTTTTTGTTTTTGTTTTTGTTTTTGTTTTTGTTTTTGTTTTTGTTTTTGTTTTTGTTTTTGTTTTTGTTTTTGTTTCAGTTTTTGTTTTTGTTTCAGTTTTTGTTTTCGTTTTCGTTTTCGTTTTCGTTTTCGTTTTCGTTTTCGTTTTCGTTTTCGTTTTCGTTTTCG
>NW_026869748.1:412500-420000 GCF_905332965.1 Bombus pascuorum | reverse complement strand
TTTTGTTTTCTTTTTTGTTTTCGTTTTTGTTTTCGTTTTTGTTTTCGTTTTTGTTTTCGTTTTTGTTTTCGTTTTTGTTTTCGTTTTTGTTTTCGTTTTTGTTTTCGTTTTTGTTTTCGTTTTTGTTTTCGTTTTTGTTTTCGTTTTTGTTTTCGTTTTTGTTTTCGTTTTTGTTTTCGTTTTTGTTTTCGTTTTTGTTTTCGTTTTTGATTTCGTTTTTGTTTTCGTTTTTGTTTTCGTTTTTGTTTTCGTTTTTCTTTTCGTGTTTGTTTTCGTTTTTGTTTTCGTTTTTGTTTTCGTGTTTGTTTTCGTTTTTGTTTTCGTTTTTGTTTTCGTTTTTGTTTTTGTTTTCGTTTTTGTTTTTGTTTTTGTCCTTGTTTCTGTCCTTGTCTTTGTCTTAATTGGTTTTTGTTTGTACGAGACTAAGTCCAGCGGCATAATGCTCTTCGATCGCACACGACCAAGTCCAGCGGCGTGTCGCTCCTAGGGCTGTTGCGAATACTTAAAAGTCCCTACAGTCAAAATCATTGGGTTGCGACTCACCTTTACGAGTTGCTCGCTCGCTGCGCTCGCTCGGAATGTTATAGCCTTACCTAAAACCAATCCACCTTGCGTTCGTTTTTCGAAAAGACCGCGATTTTCCGATAATTTACAGACGCGCGGGATCGGTTTTGAGGTTAGGCTAGTTTTATAAGAGCGAGCGAAGCGAGCGAGAAGCTACATCAATTCCCGCGCTATAGTTATATATCAAATGTTCTTTACTAACAATTCTCACCGATCGAAAGAAAGTTTCTGATTTGATAGAAGAATAACAGATATGTTTCGCTAGGTACGCGATTCGTGCTGATCGATGTATCTCGATGATGTTTTTGTTTTCGTTTTTGTTTTCGTTTTTGTTTTCGTTTTTGTTTTCGTTTTTGATTTCGTGTTTGTTTTCGTTTTTGTTTTCGTTTTTGTTTTCGTTTTTGTTTTCGTTTTTGTTTTCGTTTTTGTTTTCGTTTTTGTTTTCGTTTTTGTTTTCGTTTTTGTTTTCGTTTTTGTTTTCGTGTTTGTTTTCGTTTTTGTTTTCGTTTTCGTTTTCGTTTTCGTTTTCGTTTTCGTTTTCGTTTTCGTTTTCGTTTTCGTTTTCGTTTTCGTTTTTGTTTTCGTTTTTGTTTTCGTTTTTGTTTTTGTTTTTGTTTTCTTTTTTGTTTTTGTTTTCCTTTTCGTTTTTGTTTTCGTTTTTGTTTTCGTTTTTGTTTTCGTTTTTGTTTTCGTTTTTGTTTTCGTTTTTGTTTTCGTTTTTGTTTTCGTTTTTGTTTTCGTTTTTGTTTTCGTTTTTGATTTCGTTTTTGTTTTCGTTTTTGTTTTCGTTTTTGTTTTCGTTTTTGTTTTCGTTTTTGTTTTCGTTTTTGTTTTCGTTTTTGTTTTCGTTTTTGTTTTCGTTTTTGTTTTCGTTTTTGTTTTCGTTTTTGTTTTCGTTTTTGTTTTCGTTTTTGTTTTCGTTTTTGTTTTCGTTTTTGTTTTCGTTTTTGTTTTCGTTTTTGTTTTCGTTTTTGTTTTCGTTTTTGTTTTCGTTTTTGTTTTCGTTTTTGTTTTCGTTTTTGTTTTTGTTTTCGTTTTTGTTTTCGTTTTTGTTTTTGTTTTCCTTTTCGTTTTTGTTTGTGTTTTTGTTTTCGTTTTTGTTTTCGTTTTTGTTTTCGTTTTTGTTTTCGTTTTTGTTTTCGTTTTTGTTTTCGTTTTTGTTTTCGTTTTTGTTTTCGTTTTTGTTTTCGTTTTTGTTTTCGTTTTTGTTTTCGTTTTTGTTTTCGTTTTAGTTTTCGTTTTTGTTTTTGTTTTCGTTTTTGTTTTCGTTTTTGTTTTCGTTTTTGTTTTCGTTTTTGTTTTCGTTTTTGTTTTCGTTTTTGTTTTTGTTTTCGTTTTTGTTTTCGTTTTTGTTTTTGTTTTCCTTTTCGTTTTTGTTTGTGTTTTTGTTTTCGTTTTTGTTTTCGTTTTTGTTTTCGTTTTTGTTTTCGTTTTTGTTTTCGTTTTTGTTTTCGTTTTTGTTTTCGTGTTTGTTTTCGTTTTTGTTTTCGTTTTTGTTTTCGTTTTTGTTTTTGTTTTCGTTTTTGTTTTCGTTTTTGTTTTTGTTTTCCTTTTCGTTTTTGTTTGTGTTTTTGTTTTTGTCCTTGTTTCTGTCCTTGTCTTTGTCTTAATTGGTTTTTGTTTGTACGAGACTAAGTCCAGCGGCATAATGCTCTTCGATCGCACACGACCAAGTCCAGCGGCGTGTCGCTCCTAGGGCTGTTGCGAATACTTAAAAGTCCCTACGGTCAAAATCATTGGGTTGCGACTCACCTTTACGAGTTGCTCGCTCGCTGCGCTCGCTCGGAATGTTATAGCCTTACCTAAAACCAATCCACCTTGCGTTCGTTTTTCGAAAAGACCGCGATTTTCCGATAATTTACAGACGCGCGGGATCGGTTTTGAGGTTAGGCTAGTTTTATAAGAGCGAGCGAAGCGAGCGAGAAGCTACATCAATTCCCGCGCTATAGTTATATATCAAATGTTCTTTACTAACAATTCTCACCGATCGAAAGAAAGTTTCTGATTTGATAGAAGAATAACAGATATGTTTCGCTAGGTACGCGATTCGTGCTGATCGATGTATCTCGATGATGTTTTTGTTTTCGTTTTTGTTTTCGTTTTTGTTTTCGTTTTTGTTTTCGTTTTTCTTTTCGTGTTTGTTTTCGTTTTTGTTTTCGTTTTTGTTTTCGTGTTTGTTTTCGTTTTTGTTTTCGTTTTTGTTTTCGTTTTTGTTTTTGTTTTCGTTTTTGTTTTTGTTTTTGTCCTTGTTTCTGTCCTTGTCTTTGTCTTAATTGGTTTTTGTTTGTACGAGACTAAGTCCAGCGGCATAATGCTCTTCGATCGCACACGACCAAGTCCAGCGGCGTGTCGCTCCTAGGGCTGTTGCGAATACTTAAAAGTCCCTACGGTCAAAATCATTGGGTTGCGACTCACCTTTACGAGTTGCTCGCTCGCTGCGCTCGCTCGGAATGTTATAGCCTTACCTAAAACCAATCCACCTTGCGTTCGTTTTTCGAAAAGACCGCGATTTTCCGATAATTTACAGACGCGCGGGATCGGTTTTGAGGTTAGGCTAGTTTTATAAGAGCGAGCGAAGCGAGCGAGAAGCTACATCAATTCCCGCGCTATAGTTATATATCAAATGTTCTTTACTAACAATTCTCACCGATCGAAAGAAAGTTTCTGATTTGATAGAAGAATAACAGATATGTTTCGCTAGGTACGCGATTCGTGCTGATCGATGTATCTCGATGATGTTGTTGTTTTCGTTTTTGTTTTCGTTTTTGTTTTCGTTTTTGTTTTCGTTTTTCTTTTCGTGTTTGTTTTCGTTTTTGTTTTCGTTTTTGTTTTCGTGTTTGTTTTCGTTTTTGTTTTCGTTTTTGTTTTCGTTTTTGTTTTTGTTTTTGTCCTTGTTTCTGTCCTTGTCTTTGTCTTAATTGGTTTTTGTTTGTACGAGATTAAGTCCAGCGGCATAATGCTCTTCGATCGCACACGACCAAGTCCAGCGGCGTGTCGCTCCTAGGGCTGTTGCGAATACTTAAAAGTCCCTACGGTCAAAATCATTGGGTTGCGACTCACCTTTACGAGTTGCTCGCTCGCTGCGCTCGCTCGGAATGTTATAGCCTTACCTAAAACCAACCCACCTTGCGTTCGTTTTTCGAAAAGACCGCGATTTTCCGATAATTTACAGACGCGCGGGATCGGTTTTGAGGTTAGGCTAGTTTTATAAGAACGAGCGAAGCGAGCGAGAAGCTACATCAATTCCCGCGCTATAGTTATATATCAAATGTTCTTTACTAACAATTCTCACCGATCGAAAGAAAGTTTCTGATTTGATAGAAGAATAACAGATATGTTTCGCTAGGTACGCGATTCGTGCTGATCGATGTATCTCGATGATGTTTTTGTTTTCGTTTTTGTTTTCGTTTTTGTTTTCGTTTTTGTTTTCGTTTTTCTTTTCGTGTTTGTTTTCGTTTTTGTTTTCGTTTTTGTTTTCTTTTTTGTTTTCGTTTTTGTTTTCGTTTTTGTTTTCTTTTTTGTTTTCGTTTTTGTTTTCGTTTTTGTTTTCGTTTTTGTTTTCGTTTTTGTTTTCGTTTTTGTTTTCGTTTTTGTTTTCGTTTTTGTTTTCGTTTTTGTTTTCGTTTTTGTTTTCGTTTTTGTTTTCGTTTTTGTTTTCGTTTTTGTTTTCGTTTTTGTTTTCGTTTTTGTTTTCGTTTTTGATTTCGTTTTTGTTTTCGTTTTTGTTTTCGTTTTTGTTTTCGTTTTTCTTTTCGTGTTTGTTTTCGTTTTTGTTTTCGTTTTTGTTTTCGTGTTTGTTTTCGTTTTTGTTTTCGTTTTTGTTTTCGTTTTTGTTTTTGTTTTCGTTTTTGTTTTTGTTTTTGTCCTTGTTTCTGTCCTTGTCTTTGTCTTAATTGGTTTTTGTTTGTACGAGACTAAGTCCAGCGGCATAATGCTCTTCGATCGCACACGACCAAGTCCAGCGGCGTGTCGCTCCTAGGGCTGTTGCGAATACTTAAAAGTCCCTACGGTCAAAATCATTGGGTTGCGACTCACCTTTACGAGTTGCTCCCTCGCTGCGCTCGCTCGGAATGTTATAGCCTTACCTAAAACCAATCCACCTTGCGTTCGTTTTTCGAAAAGACCGCGATTTTCCGATAATTTACAGACGCGCGGGATCGGTTTTGAGGTTAGGCTAGTTTTATAAGAGCGAGCGAAGCGAGCGAGAAGCTACATCAATTCCCGCGCTATAGTTATATATCAAATGTTCTTTACTAACAATTCTCACCGATCGAAAGAAAGTTTCTGATTTGATAGAAGAATAACAGATATGTTTCGCTAGGTACGCGATTCGTGCTGATCGATGTATCTCGATGATGTTTTTGTTTTCGTTTTTGTTTTCGTTTTTGTTTTCGTTTTTGTTTTCGTTTTTCTTTTCGTGTTTGTTTTCGTTTTTGTTTTCGTTTTTGTTTTCGTGTTTGTTTTCGTTTTTGTTTTCGTTTTGTTTTCGTTTTTGTTTTTGTTTTCGTTTTTGTTTTTGTTTTTGTCCTTGTTTCTGTCCTTGTCTTTGTCTTAATTGGTTTTTGTTTGTACGAGACTAAGTCCAGCGGCATAATGCTCTTCGATCGCACACGACCAAGTCCAGCGGCGTGTCGCTCCTAGGGCTGTTGCGAATACTTAAAAGTCCCTACGGTCAAAATCATTGGGTTGCGACTCACCTTTACGAGTTGCTCGCTCGCTGCGCTCGCTCGGAATGTTATAGCCTTACCTAAAACCAACCCACCTTGCGTTCGTTTTTCGAAAAGACCGCGATTTTCCGATAATTTACAGACGCGCGGGATCGGTTTTGAGGTTAGGCTAGTTTTATAAGAACGAGCGAAGCGAGCGAGAAGCTACATCAATTCCCGCGCTATAGTTATATATCAAATGTTCTTTACTAACAATTCTCACCGATCGAAAGAAAGTTTCTGATTTGATAGAAGAATAACAGATATGTTTCGCTAGGTACGCGATTCGTGCTGATCGATGTATCTCGATGATGTTTTTGTTTTCGTTTTTGTTTTCGTTTTTGTTTTCGTTTTTGTTTTCGTTTTTCTTTTCGTGTTTGTTTTCGTTTTTGTTTTCGTTTTTGTTTTCTTTTTTGTTTTCGTTTTTGTTTTCGTTTTTGTTTTCTTTTTTGTTTTCGTTTTTGTTTTCGTTTTTGTTTTCGTTTTTGTTTTCGTTTTTGTTTTCGTTTTTGTTTTCGTTTTTGTTTTCGCTTTTGTTTTCGTTTTTGTTTTCGTTTTTGTTTTCGTTTTTGTTTTCGTTTTTGTTTTCGTTTTTGTTTTCGTTTTTGTTTTCGTTTTTGTTTTCGTTTTTGATTTCGTTTTTGTTTTCGTTTTTGTTTTCGTTTTTGTTTTCGTTTTTGTTTTCGTTTTTGTTTTCGTTTTTGTTTTCGTTTTTGTTTTCGTGTTTGTTTTCGTTTTTGTTTTCGTTTTTGTTTTCGTTTTTGCTTTTGTTTTCGTTTTTGTTTTTGTTTTTGTCCTTGTTTCTGTCCTTGTCTTTGTCTTAATTGGTTTTTGTTTGTACGAGACTAAGTCCAGCGGCATAATGCTCTTCGATCGCACACGACCAAGTCCAGCGGCGTGTCGCTCCTAGGGCTGTTGCGAATACTTAAAAGTCCCTACGGTCAAAATCATTGGGTTGCGACTCACCTTTACGAGTTGCTCGCTCGCTGCGCTCGCTCGGAATGTTATAGCCTTACCTAAAACCAATCCACCTTGCGTTCGTTTTTCGAAAAGACCGCGATTTTCCGATAATTTACAGACGCGCGGGATCGGTTTTGAGGTTAGGCTAGTTTTATAAGAGCGAGCGAAGCGAGCGAGAAGCTACATCAATTCCCGCGCTATAGTTATATATCAAATGTTCTTTACTAATAATTCTCACCGATCGAAAGAAAGTTTCTGATTTGATAGAAGAATAACAGATATGTTTCGCTAGGTACGCGATTCGTGCTGATCGATGTATCTCGATGATGTTTTTGTTTTCGTTTTTGTTTTCGTTTTTGTTTTCGTTTTTGTTTTCGTTTTTGATTTCGTTTTTGTTTTCGTTTTTGTTTTCGTTTTTGTTTTCGTTTTTGTTTTCGTTTTTGTTTTCGTTTTTGTTTTCGTGTTTGTTTTCGTTTTTGTTTTCGTTTTCGTTTTTGTTTTTGTTTTTGTTTTTGTTTTTGATTTTGTTTTTGTTTTTGTCCTTGTTTCTGTCCTTGTCTTTGTCTTAATTGGTTTTTGTTTGTACGAGACTAAGTCCAGCGGCATAATGCTCTTCGATCCCACACGACCAAGTCCAGCGGCGTGTCGCTCCTAGGGCTGTTGCGAATACTTAAAAGTCCCTACGGTCAAAATCATTGGGTTGCGACTCACCTTTACGAGTTGCTCGCTCGCTGCGCTCGCTCGGAATGTTATAGCCTTACCTAAAACCAATCCACCTTGCGTTCGTTTTTCGAAAAGACCGCGATTTTCCGATAATTTACAGACGCGCGGGATCGGTTTTGAGGTTAGGCTAGTTTTATAAGAGCGAGCGAAGCGAGCGAGAAGCTACATCAATTCCCGCGCTATAGTTATATATCAAATGTTCTTTACTAACAATTCTCACCGATCGAAAGAAAGTTTCTGATTTGATAGAAGAATAACAGATATGTTTCGCTAGGTACGCGATTCGTGCTGATCGATGTATCTCGATGATGTTGTTGTTTTCGTTTTTGTTTTCGTTTTTGTTTGTGTTTTTGTTTTCGTTTTTGTTTTCGTTTTTGTTTTCGTTTTTGTTTTCGTTTTTGTTTTCGTTTTTGTTTTCGTTTTTGTTTTCGTGTTTGTTTTCGTTTTTGTTTTCGTTTTTGTTTTCGTTTTTGTTTTCGTTTTTGTTTTCGTTTTTGTTTTTGTTTTCGTTTTTGTTTTCGTTTTTGTTTTTGTTTTCGTTTTCGTT
>NW_026869748.1:362500-407500 GCF_905332965.1 Bombus pascuorum | reverse complement strand
TCGTTTTTGTTTTCGTTTTTGTTTTCGTTTTTGTTTTCGTTTTTGTTTTCGTTTTTGTTTTCGTTTTTGTTTTCGTTTTTGTTTTCGTTTTTGTTTTCGTTTTTGTTTTCGTTTTTGTTTTCGTTTTTGATTTCGTTTTTGTTTTCGTTTTTGTTTTCGTTTTTGTTTTCGTTTTTCTTTTCGTGTTTGTTTTCGTTTTTGTTTTCGTTTTTGTTTTCGTGTTTGTTTTTGTTTTTGTTTTCGTTTTTGTTTTCGTTTTTGTTTTTGTTTTCGTTTTTGTTTTTGTTTTTGTCCTTGTTTCTGTCCTTGTCTTTGTCTTAATTGGTTTTTGTTTGTACGAGACTAAGTCCAGCGGCATAATGCTCTTCGATCGCACACGACCAAGTCCAGCGGCGTGTCGCTCCTAGGGCTGTTGCGAATACTTAAAAGTCCCTACGGTCAAAATCATTGGGTTGCGACTCACCTTTACGAGTTGCTCGCTCGCTGCGCTCGCTCGGAATGTTATAGCCTTACCTAAAACCAATCCACCTTGCGTTCGTTTTTCGAAAAGACCGCGATTTTCCGATAATTTACAGACGCGCGGGATCGGTTTTGAGGTTAGGCTAGTTTTATAAGAGCGAGCGAAGCGAGCGAGAAGCTACATCAATTCCCGCGCTATAGTTATATATCAAATGTTCTTTACTAACAATTCTCACCGATCGAAAGAAAGTTTCTGATTTGATAGAAGAATAACAGATATGTTTCGCTAGGTACGCGATTCGTGCTGATCGATGTATCTCGATGATGTTTTTGTTTTCGTTTTTGTTTTCGTTTTTGTTTTCGTTTTTGTTTTCGTTTTTCTTTTCGTGTTTGTTTTCGTTTTTGTTTTCGTTTTTGTTTTCGTGTTTGTTTTCGTTTTTGTTTTCGTTTTGTTTTCGTTTTTGTTTTTGTTTTCGTTTTTGTTTTTGTTTTTGTCCTTGTTTCTGTCCTTGTCTTTGTCTTAATTGGTTTTTGTTTGTACGAGACTAAGTCCAGCGGCATAATGCTCTTCGATCGCACACGACCAAGTCCAGCGGCGTGTCGCTCCTAGGGCTGTTGCGAATACTTAAAAGTCCCTACGGTCAAAATCATTGGGTTGCGACTCACCTTTACGAGTTGCTCGCTCGCTGCGCTCGCTCGGAATGTTATAGCCTTACCTAAAACCAACCCACCTTGCGTTCGTTTTTCGAAAAGACCGCGATTTTCCGATAATTTACAGACGCGCGGGATCGGTTTTGAGGTTAGGCTAGTTTTATAAGAACGAGCGAAGCGAGCGAGAAGCTACATCAATTCCCGCGCTATAGTTATATATCAAATGTTCTTTACTAACAATTCTCACCGATCGAAAGAAAGTTTCTGATTTGATAGAAGAATAACAGATATGTTTCGCTAGGTACGCGATTCGTGCTGATCGATGTATCTCGATGATGTTTTTGTTTTCGTTTTTGTTTTCGTTTTTGTTTTCGTTTTTGTTTTCGTTTTTCTTTTCGTGTTTGTTTTCGTTTTTGTTTTCGTTTTTGTTTTCTTTTTTGTTTTCGTTTTTGTTTTCGTTTTTGTTTTCTTTTTTGTTTTCGTTTTTGTTTTCGTTTTTGTTTTCGTTTTTGTTTTCGTTTTTGTTTTCGTTTTTGTTTTCGTTTTTGTTTTCGTTTTTGTTTTCGTTTTTGTTTTCGTTTTTGTTTTCGTTTTTGTTTTCGTTTTTGTTTTCGTTTTTGTTTTCGTTTTTGTTTTCGTTTTTGTTTTCGTTTTTGATTTCGTTTTTGTTTTCGTTTTTGTTTTCGTTTTTGTTTTCGTTTTTGTTTTCGTTTTTGTTTTCGTTTTTGTTTTCGTTTTTGTTTTCGTGTTTGTTTTCGTTTTTGTTTTCGTTTTTGTTTTCGTTTTTGTTTTTGTTTTCGTTTTTGTTTTTGTTTTTGTCCTTGTTTCTGTCCTTGTCTTTGTCTTAATTGGTTTTTGTTTGTACGAGACTAAGTCCAGCGGCATAATGCTCTTCGATCGCACACGACCAAGTCCAGCGGCGTGTCGCTCCTAGGGCTGTTGCGAATACTTAAAAGTCCCTACGGTCAAAATCATTGGGTTGCGACTCACCTTTACGAGTTGCTCGCTCGCTGCGCTCGCTCGGAATGTTATAGCCTTACCTAAAACCAATCCACCTTGCGTTCGTTTTTCGAAAAGACCGCGATTTTCCGATAATTTACAGACGCGCGGGATCGGTTTTGAGGTTAGGCTAGTTTTATAAGAGCGAGCGAAGCGAGCGAGAAGCTACATCAATTCCCGCGCTATAGTGATATATCAAATGTTCTTTACTAACAATTCTCACCGATCGAAAGAAAGTTTCTGATTTGATAGAAGAATAACAGATATGTTTCGCTAGGTACGCGATTCGTGCTGATCGATGTATCTCGATGATGTTTTTGTTTTCGTTTTTGTTTTCGTTTTTGTTTTCGTTTTTGTTTTCGTTTTTGTTTTCGTTTTTGTTTTCGTTTTTGTTTTCGTTTTTGTTTTCGTTTTTGTTTTCGTTTTTGTTTTCGTGTTTGTTTTCGTTTTTGTTTTCGTTTTCGTTTTCGTTTTTGTTTTCTTTTTTGTTTTCTTTTTTGTTTTCGTTTTTTTCGTTTTTGTTTTCGTTTTTGTTTTCGTTTTTCTTTTTGTTTTTGTTTTCGTTTTTGTTTTCGTTTTTGTTTTCGTTTTTGTTTTCGTTTTTGTTTTCGTTTTTGTTTTCGTTTTTGTTTTCGTTTTTGTTTTCGTTTTTGTTTTTGTTTTCGTTTTTGTTTTCGTTTTTGTTTTCGTTTTTGTTTTCGTTTTTGTTTTCGTTTTTGTTTTCGTTTTTGTTTTTGTTTTCGTTTTTGTTTTCGTTTTTGTTTTTGTTTTCCTTTTCGTTTTTGTTTGTGTTTTTGTTTTCGTTTTTGTTTTCGTTTTTGTTTTCGTTTTTGTTTTCGTTTTTGTTTTCGTTTTTGTTTTCGTTTTTGTTTTCGTTTTTGTTTTCGTGTTTGTTTTCGTTTTTGTTTTCGTTTTTGTTTTCGTTTTTGTTTTCGTTTTTGTTTTCCTTTTTGTTTTCGTTTTTGTTTTCGTTTTTGTTTTCGTTTTTGTTTTCGTTTTTGTTTTCGTTTTTGTTTTCGTTTTTGTTTTCGTTTTTGATTTCGTTTTTGTTTTCGTTTTTGTTTTCGTTTTTGTTTTCGTGTTTGTTTTCGTTTTTGTTTTCGTTTTTGTTTTCGTTTTTGTTTTTGTTTTCGTTTTTGTTTTCGTTTTTGTTTTCGTTTTTGTTTTTGTTTTCGTTTTTGTTTTTGTTTTTGTCCTTGTTTCTGTCCTTGTCTTTGTCTTAATTGGTTTTTGTTTGTACGAGACTAAGTCCAGCGGCATAATGCTCTTCGATCGCACACGACCAAGTCCAGCGGCGTGTCGCTCCTAGGGCTGTTGCGAATACTTAAAAGTCCCTACGGTCAAAATCATTGGGTTGCGACTCACCTTTACGAGTTGCTCGCTCGCTGCGCTCGCTCGGAATGTTATAGCCTTACCTAAAACCAATCCACCTTGCGTTCGTTTTTCGAAAAGACCGCGATTTTCCGATAATTTACAGACGCGCGGGATCGGTTTTGAGGTTAGGCTAGTTTTATAAGAGCGAGCGAAGCGAGCGAGAAGCTACATCAATTCCCGCGCTATAGTTATATATCAAATGTTCTTTACTAACAATTCTCACCGATCGAAAGAAAGTTTCTGATTTGATAGAAGAATAACAGATATGTTTCGCTAGGTACGCGATTCGTGCTGATCGATGTATCTCGATGATGTTTTTGTTTTCGTTTTTGTTTTCGTTTTTGTTTTCGTTTTTGTTTTCGTTTTTCTTTTCGTGTTTGTTTTCGTTTTTGTTTTCGTTTTTGTTTTCGTGTTTGTTTTCGTTTTTGTTTTCGTTTTGTTTTCGTTTTTGTTTTTGTTTTCGTTTTTGTTTTTGTTTTTGTCCTTGTTTCTGTCCTTGTCTTTGTCTTAATTGGTTTTTGTTTGTACGAGACTAAGTCCAGCGGCATAATGCTCTTCGATCGCACACGACCAAGTCCAGCGGCGTGTCGCTCCTAGGGCTGTTGCGAATACTTAAAAGTCCCTACGGTCAAAATCATTGGGTTGCGACTCACCTTTACGAGTTGCTCGCTCGCTGCGCTCGCTCGGAATGTTATAGCCTTACCTAAAACCAACCCACCTTGCGTTCGTTTTTCGAAAAGACCGCGATTTTCCGATAATTTACAGACGCGCGGGATCGGTTTTGAGGTTAGGCTAGTTTTATAAGAGCGAGCGAAGCGAGCGAGAAGCTACATCAATTCCCGCGCTATAGTTATATATCAAATGTTCTTTACTAACAATTCTCACCGATCGAAAGAAAGTTTCTGATTTGATAGAAGAATAACAGATATGTTTCGCTAGGTACGCGATTCGTGCTGATCGATGTATCTCGATGATGTTTTTGTTTTCGTTTTTGTTTTCGTTTTTGTTTTCGTTTTTGTTTTCGTTTTTCTTTTCGTGTTTGTTTTCGTTTTTGTTTTCGTTTTTGTTTTCTTTTTTGTTTTCGTTTTTGTTTTCGTTTTTGTTTTCTTTTTTGTTTTCGTTTTTGTTTTCGTTTTTGTTTTCGTTTTTGTTTTCGTTTTTGTTTTCGTTTTTGTTTTCGTTTTTGTTTTCGTTTTTGTTTTCGTTTTTGTTTTCGTTTTTGTTTTCGTTTTTGTTTTCGTTTTTGTTTTCGTTTTTGTTTTCGTTTTTGTTTTCGTTTTTGTTTTCGTTTTTGATTTCGTTTTTGTTTTCGTTTTTGTTTTCGTTTTTGTTTTCGTTTTTGTTTTCGTTTTTGTTTTCGTTTTTGTTTTCGTTTTTGTTTTCGTGTTTGTTTTCGTTTTTGTTTTCGTTTTTGTTTTCGTTTTTGTTTTTGTTTTCGTTTTTGTTTTTGTTTTTGTCCTTGTTTCTGTCCTTGTCTTTGTCTTAATTGGTTTTTGTTTGTACGAGACTAAGTCCAGCGGCATAATGCTCTTCGATCGCACACGACCAAGTCCAGCGGCGTGTCGCTCCTAGGGCTGTTGCGAATACTTAAAAGTCCCTACGGTCAAAATCATTGGGTTGCGACTCACCTTTACGAGTTGCTCGCTCGCTGCGCTCGCTCGGAATGTTATAGCCTTACCTAAAACCAATCCACCTTGCGTTCGTTTTTCGAAAAGACCGCGATTTTCCGATAATTTACAGACGCGCGGGATCGGTTTTGAGGTTAGGCTAGTTTTATAAGAGCGAGCGAAGCGAGCGAGAAGCTACATCAATTCCCGCGCTATAGTGATATATCAAATGTTCTTTACTAACAATTCTCACCGATCGAAAGAAAGTTTCTGATTTGATAGAAGAATAACAGATATGTTTCGCTAGGTACGCGATTCGTGCTGATCGATGTATCTCGATGATGTTTTTGTTTTCGTTTTTGTTTTCGTTTTTGTTTTCGTTTTTGTTTTCGTTTTTGTTTTCGTTTTTGTTTTCGTTTTTGTTTTCGTTTTTGTTTTCGTTTTTGTTTTCGTTTTTGTTTTCGTGTTTGTTTTCGTTTTTGTTTTCGTTTTCGTTTTCGTTTTTGTTTTCTTTTTTGTTTTCTTTTTTGTTTTCGTTTTTTTCGTTTTTGTTTTCGTTTTTGTTTTCGTTTTTCTTTTTGTTTTTGTTTTCGTTTTTGTTTTCGTTTTTGTTTTCGTTTTTGTTTTCGTTTTTGTTTTCGTTTTTGTTTTCGTTTTTGTTTTCGTTTTTGTTTTCGTTTTTGTTTTTGTTTTCGTTTTTGTTTTCGTTTTTGTTTTCGTTTTTGTTTTCGTTTTTGTTTTCGTTTTTGTTTTCGTTTTTGTTTTTGTTTTCGTTTTTGTTTTCGTTTTTGTTTTTGTTTTCCTTTTCGTTTTTGTTTGTGTTTTTGTTTTCGTTTTTGTTTTCGTTTTTGTTTTCGTTTTTGTTTTCGTTTTTGTTTTCGTTTTTGTTTTCGTTTTTGTTTTCGTTTTTGTTTTCGTGTTTGTTTTCGTTTTTGTTTTCGTTTTTGTTTTCGTTTTTGTTTTCGTTTTTGTTTTCCTTTTTGTTTTCGTTTTTGTTTTCGTTTTTGTTTTCGTTTTTGTTTTCGTTTTTGTTTTCGTTTTTGTTTTCGTTTTTGTTTTCGTTTTTGATTTCGTTTTTGTTTTCGTTTTTGTTTTCGTTTTTGTTTTCGTGTTTGTTTTCGTTTTTGTTTTCGTTTTTGTTTTCGTTTTTGTTTTTGTTTTCGTTTTTGTTTTCGTTTTTGTTTTCGTTTTTGTTTTCGTTTTTGTTTGTGTTTTTGTTTTTGTCCTTGTTTCTGTCCTTGTCTTTGTCTTAATTGGTTTTTGTTTGTACGAGACTAAGTCCAGCGGCATAATGCTCTTCGATCGCACACGACCAAGTCCAGCGGCGTGTCGCTCCTAGGGCTGTTGCGAATACTTAAAAGTCCCTACGGTCAAAATCATTGGGTTGCGACTCACCTTTACGAGTTGCTCGCTCGCTGCGCTCGCTCGGAATGTTATAGCCTTACCTAAAACCAATCCACCTTGCGTTCGTTTTTCGAAAAGACCGCGATTTTCCGATAATTTACAGACGCGCGGGATCGGTTTTGAGGTTAGGCTAGTTTTATAAGAGCGAGCGAAGCGAGCGAGAAGCTACATCAATTCCCGCGCTATAGTTATATATCAAATGTTCTTTACAAACAATTCTCACCGATCGAAAGAAAGTTTCTGATTTGATAGAAGAATAACAGATATGTTTCGCTAGGTACGCGATTCGTGCTGATCGATGTATCTCGATGATGTTGTTGTTTTCGTTTTTGTTTTCGTTTTTGTTTTCGTTTTTGTTTTCGTTTTTCTTTTCGTGTTTGTTTTCGTTTTTGTTTTCGTTTTTGTTTTCGTTTTTGTTTTCGTTTTTGTTTTCGTGTTTGTTTTCGTTTTTGTTTTCGTTTTTGTTTTCGTTTTTGTTTTTGTTTTTGTTTTCGTTTTTGTTTTCGTTTTTGTTTTCGTTTTTGTTTTTGTTTTCGTTTTTGTTTTTGTTTTTGTCCTTGTTTCTGTCCTTGTCTTTGTCTTAATTGGTTTTTGTTTGTACGAGACTAAGTCCAGCGGCATAATGCTCTTCGATCGCACACGACCAAGTCCAGCGGCGTGTCGCTCCTAGGGCTGTTGCGAATACTTAAAAGTCCCTACGGTCAAAATCATTGGGTTGCGACTCACCTTTACGAGTTGCTCGCTCGCTGCGCTCGCTCGGAATGTTATAGCCTTACCTAAAACCAATCCACCTTGCGTTCGTTTTTCGAAAAGACCGCGATTTTCCGATAATTTACAGACGCGCGGGATCGGTTTTGAGGTTAGGCTAGTTTTATAAGAGCGAGCGAAGCGAGCGAGAAGCTACATCAATTCCCGCGCTATAGTTATATATCAAATGTTCTTTACAAACAATTCTCACCGATCGAAAGAAAGTTTCTGATTTGATAGAAGAATAACAGATATGTTTCGCTAGGTACGCGATTCGTGCTGATCGATGTATCTCGATGATGTTGTTGTTTTCGTTTTTGTTTTCGTTTTTGTTTTCGTTTTTGTTTTCGTTTTTCTTTTCGTGTTTGTTTTCGTTTTTGTTTTCGTTTTTGTTTTCTTTTTTGTTTTCGTTTTTGTTTTCGTGTTTGTTTTCGTTTTTGTTTTCTTTTTTGTTTTCGTTTTTGTTTTCGTTTTTGTTTTCTTTTTTGTTTTCGTTTTTGTTTTCGTTTTTGTTTTCGTTTTTGTTTTCGTTTTTGTTTTCGTTTTTGTTTTCGTTTTTGTTTTCGTTTTTGTTTTCGTTTTTGTTTTTGTTTTCGTTTTTGTTTTCGTTTTTGTTTTCGTTTTTGTTTTCGTTTTTGTTTTCGTTTTTGTTTTTGTTTTCGTTTTTGTTTTCGTTTTTGTTTTTGTTTTCCTTTTCGTTTTTGTTTTCGTTTTTGTTTTCGTTTTTGTTTTCGTTTTTGTTTTCGTTTTTGTTTTCGTTTTTGTTTTCGTTTTTGTTTTCGTTTTTGTTTTCGTTTTTGTTTTCGTTTTTGTTTTCGTTTTTGTTTTCGTTTTTGTTTTCGTTTTTGTTTTCGTTTTTGTTTTCGTTTTTGTTTTTGTTTTCGTTTTTGTTTTCGTTTTTGTTTTCGTTTTTGTTTTCGTTTTTGTTTTCGTTTTTGTTTTCGTTTTTGTTTTTGTTTTTGTTTTCGTTTTTGTTTTCGTTTTTGTTTTCGTTTTTGTTTTCGTTTTTGTTTTCGTTTTTGTTTTCGTTTTTGTTTTTGTTTTCGTTTTTGTTTTCGTTTTTGTTTTTGTTTTCCTTTTCGTTTTTGTTTGTGTTTTTGTTTTCGTTTTTGTTTTCGTTTTTGTTTTCGTTTTTGTTTTCGTGTTTGTTTTCGTTTTTGTTTTCGTTTTCGTTTTCGTTTTTGTTTTCTTTTTTGTTTTCGTTTTTGTTTTCGTTTTTGTTTTCGTTTTTGTTTTCGTTTTTGTTTTCGTTTTTGTTTTCGTTTTTGTTTTCGTTTTTGTTTTCGTTTTTGTTTTCGTTTTTGATTTCGTGTTTGTTTTCGTTTTTGTTTTCGTTTTTGTTTTCGTTTTTGTTTTCGTTTTTGTTTTCGTTTTTGTTTTCGTTTTTGTTTTCGTTTTTGTTTTCGTTTTTGTTTTCGTGTTTGTTTTCGTTTTTGTTTTCGTTTTTGTTTTCGTTTTTGTTTTTGTTTTCGTTTTTGTTTTTGTTTTTGTCCTTGTTTCTGTCCTTGTCTTTGTCTTAATTGGTTTTTGTTTGTACGAGACTAAGTCCAGCGGCATAATGCTCTTCGATCGCACACGACCAAGTCCAGCGGCGTGTCGCTCCTAGGGCTGTTGCGAATACTTAAAAGTCCCTACGGTCAAAATCATTGGGTTGCGACTCACCTTTACGAGTTGCTCGCTCGCTGCGCTCGCTCGGAATGTTATAGCCTTACCTAAAACCAATCCACCTTGCGTTCGTTTTTCGAAAAGACCGCGATTTTCCGATAATTTACAGACGCGCGGGATCGGTTTTGAGGTTAGGCTAGTTTTATAAGAGCGAGCGAAGCGAGCGAGAAGCTACATCAATTCCCGCGCTATAGTTATATATCAAATGTTCTTTACTAACAATTCTCACCGATCGAAAGAAAGTTTCTGATTTGATAGAAGAATAACAGATATGTTTCGCTAGGTACGCGATTCGTGCTGATCGATGTATCTCGATGATGTTTTTGTTTTCGTTTTTGTTTTCGTTTTTGTTTTCGTTTTTGTTTTCGTTTTTGTTTTCGTTTTTGTTTTCGTTTTTGTTTTCGTTTTTGTTTTCGTTTTTGTTTTCGTTTTTGTTTTCGTTTTTGTTTTCGTTTTTGTTTTCGTTTTTGTTTTCGTTTATGTTTTTGTTTTCGTTTTTGTTTTCGTTTTTGTTTTCGTTTTTGTTTTCGTTTTTGTTTTCGTTTTTGTTTTCGTTTTTGTTTTTGTTTTCGTTTTTGTTTTCGTTTTTGTTTTATGTTTTTGTTTTCCTTTTCGTTTTTGTTTGTGTTTTTGTTTTCGTTTTTGTTTTCGTTTTTGTTTTCGTTTTTGTTTTCGTTTTTGTTTTCGTTTTTGTTTTCGTTTTTGTTTTCGTGTTTGTTTTCGTTTTTGTTTTCGTTTTCGTTTTCGTTTTTGTTTTCTTTTTTGTTTTCGTTTTTGTTTTCGTTTTTGTTTTCGTTTTTGTTTTCGTTTTTGTTTTCGTTTTTGTTTTCGTTTTTGTTTTCGTTTTTGTTTTCGTTTTTGATTTCGTTTTTGTTTTCGTTTTTGTTTTCGTTTTTGTTTTCGTTTTTGTTTTCGTTTTTGTTTTCGTTTTTGTTTTCGTTTTTGTTTTCGTTTTTGTTTTCGTGTTTGTTTTCGTTTTTGTTTTTGTTTTCCTTTTCGTTTTGTTTGTGTTTTTGTTTTCGTTTTTGTTTTCGTTTTTGTTTTCGTTTTTTTTTCGTTTTTGTTTTCGTTTTTGTTTTCGTTTTTGTTTTCGTTTTTGTTTTCGTTTTTGTTTTCGTTTTTGTTTTCGTTTTTGTTTTTGTTTTCGTTTTTGTTTTCGTTTTTGTTTTCGTTTTTGTTTTCGTTTTTGTTTTCGTTTTTGTTTTCGTTTTTGTTTTTGTTTTCGTTTTTGTTTTCGTTTTTGTTTTTGTTTTCCTTTTCGTTTTGTTTGTGTTTTTGTTTTCGTTTTTGTTTTCGTTTTTGTTTTCGTTTTTGTTTTCGTTTTTGTTTTCGTTTTTGTTTTCGTTTTTGTTTTCGTGTTTGTTTTCGTTTTTGTTTTCGTTTTTGTTTTCGTTTTTGTTTTTGTTTTCGTTTTTGTTTTCGTTTTTGTTTTTGTTTTCCTTTTCGTTTTTGTTTGTGTTTCTGTTTTTGTCCTTGTTTCTGTCCTTGTCTTTGTCTTAATTGGTTTTTGTTTGTACGAGACTAAGTAGAGCGGCATAATGCTCTTCGATCGCACACGACCAAGTCCAGCGGCGTGTCGCTCCTAGGGCTGTTGCGAATACTTAAAAGTCCCTACGGTCAAAATCATAGGGTTGCGACTCACCTTTACGAGTTGCTCGCTCGCTGCGCTCGCTCGGAATGTTATAGCCTTACCTAAAACCAATCCACCTTGCGTTCGTTTTTCGAAAAGACCGCGATTTTCCGATAATTTACAGACGCGCGGGATCGGTTTTGAGGTTAGGCTAGTTTTATAAGAGCGAGCGAAGCGAGCGAGAAGCTACATCAATTCCCGCGCTATAGTTATATATCAAATGTTCTTTACTAACAATTCTCACCGATCGAAAGAAAGTTTCTGATTTGATAGAAGAATAACAGATATGTTTCGCTAGGTACGCGATTCGTGCTGATCGATGTATCTCGATGATGTTGTTGTTTTCGTTTTTGTTTTCGTTTTTGTTTTCGTTTTTGTTTTCGTTTTTGATTTCGTTTTTGTTTTCGTTTTTGTTTTCGTTTTTGTTTTCGTTTTTGTTTTCGTTTTTGTTTTCGTTTTTGTTTTTGTTTTTGTCCTTGTTTCTGTCCTTGTCTTTGTCTTAATTGGTTTTTGTTTGTACGAGACTAAGTCCAGCGGCATAATGCTCTTCGATCGCACACGACCAAGTCCAGCGGCGTGTCGCTCCTAGGGCTGTTGCGAATACTTAAAAGTCCCTACGGTCAAAATCATTGGGTTGCGACTCACCTTTACGAGTTGCTCGCTCGCTGCGCTCGCTCGGAATGTTATAGCCTTACCTAAAACCAATCCACCTTGCGTTCGTTTTTCGAAAAGACCGCGATTTTCCGATAATTTACAGACGCGCGGGATCGGTTTTGAGGTTAGGCTAGTTTTATAAGAGCGAGCGAAGCGAGCGAGAAGCTACATCAATTCCCGCGCTATAGTTATATATCAAATGTTCTTTACAAACAATTCTCACCGATCGAAAGAAAGTTTCTGATTTGATAGAAGAATAACAGATATGTTTCGCTAGGTACGCGATTCGTGCTGATCGATGTATCTCGATGATGTTGTTGTTTTCGTTTTTGTTTTCTTTTTTGTTTTCGTTTTTGTTTTCGTTTTTGTTTTCGTTTTTGTTTTCGTTTTTGTTTTCGTTTTTGTTTTCGTTTTTGTTTTCGTTTTTGTTTTCGTTTTTGTTTTCGTTTTTGTTTTTGTTTTCGTTTTTGTTTTCGTTTTTGTTTTCGTTTTTGTTTTCGTTTTTGTTTTCGTTTTTGTTTTTGTTTTTGTTTTCGTTTTTGTTTTCGTTTTTGTTTTCGTTTTTGTTTTTGTTTTCGTTTTTGTTTTTGTTTTTGTCCTTGTTTCTGTCCTTGTCTTTGTCTTAATTGGTTTTTGTTTGTACGAGACTAAGTCCAGCGGCATAATGCTCTTCGATCGCACACGACCAAGTCCAGCGGCGTGTCGCTCCTAGGGCTGTTGCGAATACTTAAAAGTCCCTACGGTCAAAATCATTGGGTTGCGACTCACCTTTACGAGTTGCTCGCTCGCTGCGCTCGCTCGGAATGTTATAGCCTTACCTAAAACCAATCCACCTTGCGTTCGTTTTTCGAAAAGACCGCGATTTTCCGATAATTTACAGACGCGCGGGATCGGTTTTGAGGTTAGGCTAGTTTTATAAGAGCGAGCGAAGCGAGCGAGAAGCTACATCAATTCCCGCGCTATAGTTATATATCAAATGTTCTTTACAAACAATTCTCACCGATCGAAAGAAAGTTTCTGATTTGATAGAAGAATAACAGATATGTTTCGCTAGGTACGCGATTCGTGCTGATCGATGTATCTCGATGATGTTGTTGTTTTCGTTTTTGTTTTCGTTTTTGTTTTCGTTTTTGTTTTCGTTTTTCTTTTCGTGTTTGTTTTCGTTTTTGTTTTCGTTTTTGTTTTCTTTTTTGTTTTCGTTTTTGTTTTCGTGTTTGTTTTCGTTTTTGTTTTCGTTTTTGTTTTCTTTTTTGTTTTCGTTTTTGTTTTCGTTTTTGTTTTCTTTTTTGTTTTCGTTTTTGTTTTCGTTTTTGTTTTCGTTTTTGTTTTCGTTTTTGTTTTCGTTTTTGTTTTCGTTTTTGTTTTCGTTTTTGTTTTCGTTTTTGTTTTCGTTTTTGTTTTTGTTTTCGTTTTTGTTTTCGTTTTTGTTTTTGTTTTCCTTTTCGTTTTTGTTTTCGTTTTTGTTTTCGTTTTTGTTTTCGTTTTTGTTTTCGTTTTTGTTTTCGTTTTTGTTTTCGTTTTTGTTTTCGTTTTTGTTTTCGTTTTTGTTTTCGTTTTTGTTTTCGTTTTTGTTTTCGTTTTTGTTTTCGTTTTTGTTTTCGTTTTTGTTTTCGTTTTTGTTTTTGTTTTCGTTTTTGTTTTCGTTTTTGTTTTCGTTTTTGTTTTCGTTTTTGTTTTCGTTTTTGTTTTCGTTTTTGTTTTTGTTTTTGTTTTCGTTTTTGTTTTCGTTTTTGTTTTCGTTTTTGTTTTCGTTTTTGTTTTCGTTTTTGTTTTCGTTTTTGTTTTCGTTTTTGTTTTCGTTTTTGTTTTTGTTTTCGTTTTTGTTTTCGTTTTTGTTTTTGTTTTCCTTTTCGTTTTTGTTTGTGTTTTTGTTTTCGTTTTTGTTTTCGTTTTTGTTTTCGTTTTTGTTTTCGTGTTTGTTTTCGTTTTTGTTTTCGTTTTCGTTTTCGTTTTTGTTTTCTTTTTTGTTTTCGTTTTTGTTTTCGTTTTTGTTTTCGTTTTTGTTTTCGTTTTTGTTTTCGTTTTTGTTTTCGTTTTTGTTTTCGTTTTTGTTTTCGTTTTTGTTTTCGTTTTTGATTTCGTGTTTGTTTTCGTTTTTGTTTTCGTTTTTGTTTTCGTTTTTGTTTTCGTTTTTGTTTTCGTTTTTGTTTTCGTTTTTGTTTTCGTTTTTGTTTTCGTGTTTGTTTTCGTTTTTGTTTTCGTTTTTGTTTTCGTTTTTGTTTTTGTTTTCGTTTTTGTTTTTGTTTTTGTCCTTGTTTCTGTCCTTGTCTTTGTCTTAATTGGTTTTTGTTTGTACGAGACTAAGTCCAGCGGCATAATGCTCTTCGATCGCACACGACCAAGTCCAGCGGCGTGTCGCTCCTAGGGCTGTTGCGAATACTTAAAAGTCCCTACGGTCAAAATCATTGGGTTGCGACTCACCTTTACGAGTTGCTCGCTCGCTGCGCTCGCTCGGAATGTTATAGCCTTACCTAAAACCAATCCACCTTGCGTTCGTTTTTCGAAAAGACCGCGATTTTCCGATAATTTACAGACGCGCGGGATCGGTTTTGAGGTTAGGCTAGTTTTATAAGAGCGAGCGAAGCGAGCGAGAAGCTACATCAATTCCCGCGCTATAGTTATATATCAAATGTTCTTTACTAACAATTCTCACCGATCGAAAGAAAGTTTCTGATTTGATAGAAGAATAACAGATATGTTTCGCTAGGTACGCGATTCGTGCTGATCGATGTATCTCGATGATGTTTTTGTTTTCGTTTTTGTTTTCGTTTTTGTTTTCGTTTTTGTTTTCGTTTTTGTTTTCGTTTTTGTTTTCGTTTTTGTTTTCGTTTTTGTTTTCGTTTTTGTTTTCGTTTTTGTATTCGTTTTTGTTTTCGTTTTTGTTTTCGTTTTTGTTTTCGTTTATGTTTTTGTTTTCGTTTTTGTTTTCGTTTTTGTTTTCGTTTTTGTTTTCGTTTTTGTTTTCGTTTTTGTTTTCGTTTTTGTTTTTGTTTTCGTTTTTGTTTTCGTTTTTGTTTTTGTTTTTGTTTTCCTTTTCGTTTTTGTTTGTGTTTTTGTTTTCGTTTTTGTTTTCGTTTTTGTTTTCGTTTTTGTTTTCGTTTTTGTTTTCGTTTTTGTTTTCGTTTTTGTTTTCGTGTTTGTTTTCGTTTTTGTTTTCGTTTTCGTTTTCGTTTTTGTTTTCTTTTTTGTTTTCGTTTTTGTTTTCGTTTTTGTTTTCGTTTTTGTTTTCGTTTTGGTTTTCGTTTTTGTTTTCGTTTTTGTTTTCGTTTTTGTTTTCGTTTTTGATTTCGTTTTTGTTTTCGTTTTTGTTTTCGTTTTTGTTTTCGTTTTTGTTTTCGTTTTTGTTTTCGTTTTTGTTTTCGTTTTTGTTTTCGTTTTTGTTTTCGTGTTTGTTTTCGTTTTTGTTTTTGTTTTCCTTTTCGTTTTGTTTGTGTTTTTGTTTTCGTTTTTGTTTTCGTTTTTGTTTTCGTTTTTTTTTCGTTTTTGTTTTCGTTTTTGTTTTCGTTTTTGTTTTCGTTTTTGTTTTCGTTTTTGTTTTCGTTTTTGTTTTCGTTTTTGTTTTTGTTTTCGTTTTTGTTTTCGTTTTTGTTTTCGTTTTTGTTTTTGTTTTCGTTTTTGTTTTCGTTTTTGTTTTTGTTTTCCTTTTCGTTTTGTTTGTGTTTTTGTTTTCGTTTTTGTTTTCGTTTTTGTTTTCGTTTTTGTTTTCGTTTTTGTTTTCGTTTTTGTTTTCGTTTTTGTTTTCGTGTTTGTTTTCGTTTTTGTTTTCGTTTTTGTTTTCGTTTTTGTTTTTGTTTTTGTTTTCGTTTTTGTTTTTGTTTTCCTTTTCGTTTTTGTTTGTGTTTCTGTTTTTGTCCTTGTTTCTGTCCTTGTCTTTGTCTTAATTGGTTTTTGTTTGTACGAGACTAAGTAGAGCGGCATAATGCTCTTCGATCGCACACGACCAAGTCCAGCGGCGTGTCGCTCCTAGGGCTGTTGCGAATACTTAAAAGTCCCTACGGTCAAAATCATAGGGTTGCGACTCACCTTTACGAGTTGCTCGCTCGCTGCGCTCGCTCGGAATGTTATAGCCTTACCTAAAACCAATCCACCTTGCGTTCGTTTTTCGAAAAGACCGCGATTTTCCGATAATTTACAGACGCGCGGGATCGGTTTTGAGGTTAGGCTAGTTTTATAAGAGCGAGCGAAGCGAGCGAGAAGCTACATCAATTCCCGCGCTATAGTTATATATCAAATGTTCTTTACTAACAATTCTCACCGATCGAAAGAAAGTTTCTGATTTGATAGAAGAATAACAGATATGTTTCGCTAGGTACGCGATTCGTGCTGATCGATGTATCTCGATGATGTTTTTGTTTTCGTTTTTGTTTTCGTTTTTGTTTTCGTTTTTGTTTTCGTTTTTGATTTCGTTTTTGTTTTCGTTTTTGTTTTCGTTTTTGTTTTCGTTTTTGTTTTCGTTTTTGTTTTCGTTTTTGTTTTCGTTTTTGTTTTTGTTTTTGTCCTTGTTTCTGTCCTTGTCTTTGTCTTAATTGGTTTTTGTTTGTACGAGACTAAGTCCAGCGGCATAATGCTCTTCGATCGCACACGACCAAGTCCAGCGGCGTGTCGCTCCTAGGGCTGTTGCGAATACTTAAAAGTCCCTACGGTCAAAATCATTGGGTTGCGACTCACCTTTACGAGTTGCTCGCTCGCTGCGCTCGCTCGGAATGTTATAGCCTTACCTAAAACCAATCCACCTTGCGTTCGTTTTTCGAAAAGACCGCGATTTTCCGATAATTTACAGACGCGCGGGATCGGTTTTGAGGTTAGGCTAGTTTTATAAGAGCGAGCGAAGCGAGCGAGAAGCTACATCAATTCCCGCGCTATAGTTATATATCAAATGTTCTTTACTAACAATTCTCACCGATCGAAAGAAAGTTTCTGATTTGATAGAAGAATAACAGATATGTTTCGCTAGGTACGCGATTCGTGCTGATCGATGTATCTCGATGATGTTTTTGTTTTCGTTTTTGTTTTCGTTTTTGTTTTCGTTTTTGTTTTCGTTTTTGTTTTCGTTTTTGTTTTCGTTTTTGTTTTCGTTTTTGTTTTCTTTTTTGTTTTCGTTTTTGTTTTCGTTTTTGTTTTCGTTTTTGTTTTCGTTTTTGTTTTCGTTTTTGTTTTCGTTTTTGTTTTCGTTTTTGTTTTCGTTTTTGTTTTCGTTTTTGATTTCGTTTTTGTTTTCGTTTTTGTTTTCGTTTTTGTTTTCGTGTTTGTTTTCGTTTTTGTTTTCGTTTTTGTTTTCGTTTTTGTTTTCGTTTTTGTTTTCGTTTTTGTTTTCGTTTTTGTTTTCGTTTTTGTTTTCGTTTTTGTTTTCGTTTTTGTTTTCGTTTTTGTTTTCGTTTTTGTTTTCGTTTTTGTTTTCGTTTTTGTTTTCGTTTTTGTTTTCGTTTTTGTTTTCGTTTTTGTTTTCGTTTTTGTTTTCGTTTTTGTTTTCGTTTTTGTTTTCGTTTTTGTTTTCGTTTTTGTTTTCGTGTTTGTTTTCGTTTTTGTTTTCGTTTTTGTTTTCGTTTTTGTTTTTGTTTTCGTTTGTGTTTTTGTTTTTGTCCTTGTTTCTGTCCTTGTCTTTGTCTTAATTGGTTTTTGTTTGTACGAGACTAAGTCCAGCGGCATAATGCTCTTCGATCGCACACGACCAAGTCCAGCGGCGTGTCGCTCCTAGGGCTGTTGCGAATACTTAAAAGTCCCTACGGTCAAAATCATTGGGTTGCGACTCACCTTTACGAGTTGCTCGCTCGCTGCGCTCGCTCGGAATGTTATAGCCTTACCTAAAACCAATCCACCTTGCGTTCGTTTTTCGAAAAGACCGCGATTTTCCGATAATTTACAGACGCGCGGGATCGGTTTTGAGGTTAGGCTAGTTTTATAAGAGCGAGCGAAGCGAGCGAGAAGCTACATCAATTCCCGCGCTATAGTTATATATCAAATGTTCTTTACTAACAATTCTCACCGATCGAAAGAAAGTTTCTGATTTGATAGAAGAATAACAGATATGTTTCGCTAGGTACGCGATTCGTGCTGATCGATGTATCTCGATGATATTGTTGTTTTCGTTTTTGTTTTCGTTTTTGTTTTCGTTTTTGTTTTCGTTTTTCTTTTCGTGTTTGTTTTCGTTTTTGTTTTCGTTTTTGTTTTCTTTTTTGTTTTCGTTTTTGTTTTCGTTTTTGTTTTCTTTTTTGTTTTCGTTTTTGTTTTCGTTTTTGTTTTCGTTTTTGTTTTCGTTTTTGTTTTCGTTTTTGTTTTCGTTTTTGTTTTCGTTTTTGTTTTCGTTTTTGTTTTCGTTTTTGTTTTTGTTTTCGTTTTTGTTTTCGTTTTTGTTTTCGTTTTTGTTTTCGTTTTTGTTTTCGTTTTTGTTTTCGTTTTTGTTTTTGTTTTCGTTTTTGTTTTCGTTTTTGTTTTTGTTTTCCTTTTCGTTTTTGTTTGTGTTTTTGTTTTCGTTTTTGTTTTCGTTTTTGTTTTCGTTTTTGTTTTCGTTTTTGTTTTCGTTTTTGTTTTCGTTTTTGTTTTCGTGTTTGTTTTCGTTTTTGTTTTCGTTTTTGTTTTCGTTTTTGTTTTTGTTTTCGTTTTTGTTTTCGTTTTTGTTTTCGTTTTTGTTTTTGTTTTCCTTTTCGTTTTTGTTTGTGTTTTTGTTTTTGTCCTTGTTTCTGTCCTTGTCTTTGTCTTAATTGGTTTTTGTTTGTACGAGACTAAGTCCAGCGGCCTAATGCTCTTCGATCGCACACGACCAAGTCCAGCGGCGTGTCGCTCCTAGGGCTGTTGCGAATACTTAAAAGTCCCTACGGTCAAAATCATTGGGTTGCGACTCACCTTTACGAGTTGCTCGCTCGCTGCGCTCGATCGGAATGTTATAGCCTTACCTAAAACCAATCCACCTTGCGTTCGTTTTTCGAAAAGACCGCGATTTTCCGATAATTTACAGACGCGCGGGATCGGTTTTGAGGTTAGGCTAGTTTTATAAGAGCGAGCGAAGCGAGCGAGAAGCTACATCAATTCCCGCGCTATAGTTATATATCAAATGTTCTTTACTAACAATTCTCACCGATCGAAAGAAAGTTTCTGATTTGATAGAAGAATAACAGATATGTTTCGCTAGGTACGCGATTCGTGCTGATCGATGTATCTCGATGATATTGTTGTTTTCGTTTTTGTTTTCGTTTTTGTTTTCGTTTTTGTTTTCGTTTTTCTTTTCGTGTTTGTTTTCGTTTTTGTTTTCGTTTTTGTTTTCTTTTTTGTTTTCGTTTTTGTTTTCGTTTTTGTTTTCTTTTTTGTTTTCGTTTTTGTTTTCGTTTTTGTTTTCGTTTTTGTTTTCGTTTTTGTTTTCGTTTTTGTTTTCGTTTTTGTTTTCGTTTTTGTTTTCGTTTTCGTTTTCGTTTTTGTTTTTGTTTTCGTTTTTGTTTTCGTTTTTGTTTTCGTTTTTGTTTTCGTTTTTGTTTTCGTGTTTGTTTTCGTTTTTGTTTTCGTTTTCGTTTTCGTTTTTGTTTTCTTTTTTGTTTTCGTTTTTGTTTTCGTTTTTGTTTTCGTTTTTGTTTTCGTTTTGGTTTTCGTTTTTGTTTTCGTTTTTGTTTTCGTTTTTGTTTTCGTTTTTGATTTCGTTTTTGTTTTCGTTTTTGTTTTCGTTTTTGTTTTCGTTTTTGTTTTCGTTTTTGTTTTCGTTTTTGTTTTCGTTTTTGTTTTCGTTTTTGTTTTCGTGTTTGTTTTCGTTTTTGTTTTTGTTTTCCTTTTCGTTTTGTTTGTGTTTTTGTTTTCGTTTTTGTTTTCGTTTTTGTTTTCGTTTTTTTTTCGTTTTTGTTTTCGTTTTTGTTTTCGTTTTTGTTTTCGTTTTTGTTTTCGTTTTTGTTTTCGTTTTTGTTTTCGTTTTTGTTTTTGTTTTCGTTTTTGTTTTCGTTTTTGTTTTCGTTTTTGTTTTTGTTTTCGTTTTTGTTTTCGTTTTTGTTTTTGTTTTCCTTTTCGTTTTGTTTGTGTTTTTGTTTTCGTTTTTGTTTTCGTTTTTGTTTTCGTTTTTGTTTTCGTTTTTGTTTTCGTTTTTGTTTTCGTTTTTGTTTTCGTTTTTGTTTTCGTTTTTGTTTTCGTTTTTGTTTTCGTTTTTGTTTTTGTTTTTGTTTTCGTTTTTGTTTTTGTTTTCCTTTTCGTTTTTGTTTGTGTTTCTGTTTTTGTCCTTGTTTCTGTCCTTGTCTTTGTCTTAATTGGTTTTTGTTTGTACGAGACTAAGTAGAGCGGCATAATGCTCTTCGATCGCACACGACCAAGTCCAGCGGCGTGTCGCTCCTAGGGCTGTTGCGAATACTTAAAAGTCCCTACGGTCAAAATCATAGGGTTGCGACTCACCTTTACGAGTTGCTCGCTCGCTGCGCTCGCTCGGAATGTTATAGCCTTACCTAAAACCAATCCACCTTGCGTTCGTTTTTCGAAAAGACCGCGATTTTCCGATAATTTACAGACGCGCGGGATCGGTTTTGAGGTTAGGCTAGTTTTATAAGAGCGAGCGAAGCGAGCGAGAAGCTACATCAATTCCCGCGCTATAGTTATATATCAAATGTTCTTTACTAACAATTCTCACCGATCGAAAGAAAGTTTCTGATTTGATAGAAGAATAACAGATATGTTTCGCTAGGTACGCGATTCGTGCTGATCGATGTATCTCGATGATGTTGTTGTTTTCGTTTTTGTTTTCGTTTTTGTTTTCGTTTTTGTTTTCGTTTTTGATTTCGTTTTTGTTTTCGTTTTTGTTTTCGTTTTTGTTTTCGTTTTTGTTTTCGTTTTTGTTTTCGTTTTTGTTTTCGTTTTTGTTTTTGTTTTTGTCCTTGTTTCTGTCCTTGTCTTTGTCTTAATTGGTTTTTGTTTGTACGAGACTAAGTCCAGCGGCATAATGCTCTTCGATCGCACACGACCAAGTCCAGCGGCGTGTCGCTCCTAGGGCTGTTGCGAATACTTAAAAGTCCCTACGGTCAAAATCATTGGGTTGCGACTCACCTTTACGAGTTGCTCGCTCGCTGCGCTCGCTCGGAATGTTATAGCCTTACCTAAAACCAATCCACCTTGCGTTCGTTTTTCGAAAAGACCGCGATTTTCCGATAATTTACAGACGCGCGGGATCGGTTTTGAGGTTAGGCTAGTTTTATAAGAGCGAGCGAAGCGAGCGAGAAGCTACATCAATTCCCGCGCTATAGTTATATATCAAATGTTCTTTACTAACAATTCTCACCGATCGAAAGAAAGTTTCTGATTTGATAGAAGAATAACAGATATGTTTCGCTAGGTACGCGATTCGTGCTGATCGATGTATCTCGATGATGTTTTTGTTTTCGTTTTTGTTTTCGTTTTTGTTTTCGTTTTTGTTTTCGTTTTTGTTTTCGTTTTTGTTTTCGTTTTTGTTTTCGTTTTTGTTTTCTTTTTTGTTTTCGTTTTTGTTTTCGTTTTTGTTTTCGTTTTTGTTTTCGTTTTTGTTTTCGTTTTTGTTTTCGTTTTTGTTTTCGTTTTTGTTTTCGTTTTTGTTTTCGTTTTTGATTTCGTTTTTGTTTTCGTTTTTGTTTTCGTTTTTGTTTTCGTGTTTGTTTTCGTTTTTGTTTTCGTTTTTGTTTTCGTTTTTGTTTTCGTTTTTGTTTTCGTTTTTGTTTTCGTTTTTGTTTTCGTTTTTGTTTTCGTTTTTGTTTTCGTTTTTGTTTTCGTTTTTGTTTTCGTTTTTGTTTTCGTTTTTGTTTTCGTTTTTGTTTTCGTTTTTGTTTTCGTTTTTGTTTTCGTTTTTGTTTTCGTTTTTGTTTTCGTTTTTGTTTTCGTTTTTGTTTTCGTTTTTGTTTTCGTTTTTGTTTTCGTGTTTGTTTTCGTTTTTGTTTTCGTTTTTGTTTTCGTTTTTGTTTTTGTTTTCGTTTGTGTTTTTGTTTTTGTCCTTGTTTCTGTCCTTGTCTTTGTCTTAATTGGTTTTTGTTTGTACGAGACTAAGTCCAGCGGCATAATGCTCTTCGATCGCACACGACCAAGTCCAGCGGCGTGTCGCTCCTAGGGCTGTTGCGAATACTTAAAAGTCCCTACGGTCAAAATCATTGGGTTGCGACTCACCTTTACGAGTTGCTCGCTCGCTGCGCTCGCTCGGAATGTTATAGCCTTACCTAAAACCAATCCACCTTGCGTTCGTTTTTCGAAAAGACCGCGATTTTCCGATAATTTACAGACGCGCGGGATCGGTTTTGAGGTTAGGCTAGTTTTATAAGAGCGAGCGAAGCGAGCGAGAAGCTACATCAATTCCCGCGCTATAGTTATATATCAAATGTTCTTTACTAACAATTCTCACCGATCGAAAGAAAGTTTCTGATTTGATAGAAGAATAACAGATATGTTTCGCTAGGTACGCGATTCGTGCTGATCGATGTATCTCGATGATATTGTTGTTTTCGTTTTTGTTTTCGTTTTTGTTTTCGTTTTTGTTTTCGTTTTTCTTTTCGTGTTTGTTTTCGTTTTTGTTTTCGTTTTTGTTTTCTTTTTTGTTTTCGTTTTTGTTTTCGTTTTTGTTTTCTTTTTTGTTTTCGTTTTTGTTTTCGTTTTTGTTTTCGTTTTTGTTTTCGTTTTTGTTTTCGTTTTTGTTTTCGTTTTTGTTTTCGTTTTTGTTTTCGTTTTTGTTTTCGTTTTTGTTTTTGTTTTCGTTTTTGTTTTCGTTTTTGTTTTCGTTTTTGTTTTCGTTTTTGTTTTCGTTTTTGTTTTCGTTTTTGTTTTTGTTTTCGTTTTTGTTTTCGTTTTTGTTTTTGTTTTCCTTTTCGTTTTTGTTTGTGTTTTTGTTTTCGTTTTTGTTTTCGTTTTTGTTTTCGTTTTTGTTTTCGTTTTTGTTTTCGTTTTTGTTTTCGTTTTTGTTTTCGTGTTTGTTTTCGTTTTTGTTTTCGTTTTTGTTTTCGTTTTTGTTTTTGTTTTCGTTTTTGTTTTCGTTTTTGTTTTCGTTTTTGTTTTTGTTTTCCTTTTCGTTTTTGTTTGTGTTTTTGTTTTTGTCCTTGTTTCTGTCCTTGTCTTTGTCTTAATTGGTTTTTGTTTGTACGAGACTAAGTCCAGCGGCCTAATGCTCTTCGATCGCACACGACCAAGTCCAGCGGCGTGTCGCTCCTAGGGCTGTTGCGAATACTTAAAAGTCCCTACGGTCAAAATCATTGGGTTGCGACTCACCTTTACGAGTTGCTCGCTCGCTGCGCTCGATCGGAATGTTATAGCCTTACCTAAAACCAATCCACCTTGCGTTCGTTTTTCGAAAAGACCGCGATTTTCCGATAATTTACAGACGCGCGGGATCGGTTTTGAGGTTAGGCTAGTTTTATAAGAGCGAGCGAAGCGAGCGAGAAGCTACATCAATTCCCGCGCTATAGTTATATATCAAATGTTCTTTACTAACAATTCTCACCGATCGAAAGAAAGTTTCTGATTTGATAGAAGAATAACAGATATGTTTCGCTAGGTACGCGATTCGTGCTGATCGATGTATCTCGATGATATTGTTGTTTTCGTTTTTGTTTTCGTTTTTGTTTTCGTTTTTGTTTTCGTTTTTCTTTTCGTGTTTGTTTTCGTTTTTGTTTTCGTTTTTGTTTTCTTTTTTGTTTTCGTTTTTGTTTTCGTTTTTGTTTTCTTTTTTGTTTTCGTTTTTGTTTTCGTTTTTGTTTTCGTTTTTGTTTTCGTTTTTGTTTTCGTTTTTGTTTTCGTTTTTGTTTTCGTTTTTGTTTTCGTTTTTGTTTTCGTTTTTGTTTTTGTTTTCGTTTTTGTTTTCGTTTTTGTTTTCGTTTTTGTTTTCGTTTTTGTTTTCGTTTTTGTTTTCGTTTTTGTTTTTGTTTTCGTTTTTGTTTTCGTTTTCGTTTTTGTTTTCGTTTTTGTTTTCGTTTTTGTTTTCGTTTTTGTTTTCGTTTTTGTTTTCGTTTTTGTTTTCGTGTTTGTTTTCGTTTTTGTTTTCGTTTTTGTTTTCGTTTTTGTTTTTGTTTTTTTTTTTGTTTTTGTTTTTGTCCTTGTTTCTGTCCTTGTCTTTGTCTTAATTGGTTTTTGTTTGTACGAGACTAAGTCCAGCGGCATAATGCTCTTCGATCGCACACGACCAAGTCCAGCGGCGTGTCGCTCCTAGGGCTGTTGCGAATACTTAAAAGTCCCTACGGTCAAAATCATTGGGTTGCGACTCACCTTTACGAGTTGCTCGCTCGCTGCGCTCGCTCGGAATGTTATAGCCTTACCTAAAACCAATCCACCTTGCGTTCGTTTTTCGAAAAGACCGCGATTTTCCGATAATTTACAGACGCGCGGGATCGGTTTTGAGGTTAGGCTAGTTTTATAAGAGCGAGCGAAGCGAGCGAGAAGCTACATCAATTCCCGCGCTATAGTTATATATCAAATGTTCTTTACTAACAATTCTCACCGATCGAAGAAAGTTTCTGATTTGATAGAAGAATAACAGATATGTTTCGCTAGGTACGCGATTCGTGCTGATCGATGTATCTCGATGATGTTTTTGTTTTCGTTTTTGTTTTCGTTTTTGTTTTCGTTTTTGTTTTCGTTTTTGTTTTCGTTTTTGTTTTCGTTTTTGTTTTCGTTTTTGTTTTCGTTTTTGTTTTCGTTTTTGTTTTTGTTTTTGTTTTCGTTTTTGTTTTCGTTTTTGTTTTCGTTTTTGTTTTCGTTTTTGTTTTCGTTTTTGTTTTCGTTTTTGATTTCGTTTTTGTTTTCGTTTTTGTTTTCGTGTTTGTTTTCGTTTTCGTTTTCGTTTTTGTTTTCTTTTTTGTTTTCGTTTTTGTTTTCGTTTTTGTTTTCGTTTTTGTTTTCGTTTTTGTTTTCGTTTTTGTTTTCGTTTTTGTTTTCGTTTTTGTTTTCGTTTTTGTTTTCGTTTTTGATTTCGTTTTTGTTTTCGTTTTTGTTTTCGTTTTTGTTTTCGTTTTTGTTTTCGTTTTTGTTTTCGTTTTTGTTTTCGTTTTTGTTTTCGTTTTTGTTTTCGTGTTTGTTTTCGTTTTTGTTTTCGTTTTTGTTTTCGTTTTTGTTTTTGTTTTCGTTTTTGTTTTTGTTTTTGTCCTTGTTTCTGTCCTTGTCTTTGTCTTAATTGGTTTTTGTTTGTACGAGACTAAGTCCAGCGGCATAATGCTCTTCGATCGCACACGACCAAGTCCAGCGGCGTGTCGCTCCTAGGGCTGTTGCGAATACTTAAAAGTCCCTACGGTCAAAATCATTGGGTTGCGACTCACCTTTACGAGTTGCTCGCTCGCTGCGCTCGCTCGGAATGTTATAGCCTTACCTAAAACCAATCCACCTTGCGTTCGTTTTTCGAAAAGACCGCGATTTTCCGATAATTTACAGACGCGCGGGATCGGTTTTGAGGTTAGGCTAGTTTTATAAGAGCGAGCGAAGCGAGCGAGAAGCTACATCAATTCCCGCTCTATAGTTATATATCAAATGTTCTTTACTAACAATTCTCACCGATCGAAAGAAAGTTTCTTATTTGATAGAAGAATAACAGATATGTTTCGCTAGGTACGCGATTCGTGCTGATCGATGTATCTCGATGATGTTGTTGTTTTCGTTTTTGTTTTCGTTTTTGTTTTCTTTTTTGTTTTCGTTTTTGTTTTCGTTTTTGTTTTCGTTTTTGTTTTCGTTTTTGTTTTCGTTTTTGTTTTCGTTTTTGTTTTCGTTTTTGTTTTCGTTTTTGTTTTTGTTTTCGTTTTTGTTTTCGTTTTTGTTTTCGTTTTTGTTTTCGTTTTTGTTTTCGTTTTTGTTTTCGTTTTTGTTTTTGTTTTCGTTTTTGTTTTTGTTTTCGTTTTTGTTTTCGTTTCTGTTTTCGTGTTTGTTTTCGTTTTTGTTTTCGTTTTTGTTTTCGTTTTTGTTTTCGTTTTTGTTTTCGTTTTTGTTTTCGTTTTTGTTTTCGTTTTTGTTTTCGTTTTTGTTTTCGTTTTTGTTTTCGTTTTTGTTTTCGTTTTTGTTTTCGTTTTTGTTTTCGTTTTTGTTTTCGTTTTTGTTTTCGTTTTTGTTTTCGTTTTTGTTTTCGTTTTTGTTTTCGTGTTTGTTTTCGTTTTTGTTTTCGTTTTCGTTTTCGTTTTTGTTTTCTTTTTTGTTTTCGTTTTTGTTTTCGTTTTTGTTTTCGTTTTTGTTTTCGTGTTTGTTTTCGTTTTTGTTTTCGTTTTCGTTTTCGTTTTTGTTTTCTTTTTTGTTTTCGTTTTTGTTTTCGTTTTTGTTTTCGTTTTTGTTTTCGTTTTTGTTTTCGTTTTTGTTTTCGTTTTTGTTTTCGTTTTTGTTTTCGTTTTTGTTTTCGTTTTTGTTTTCGTTTTTGTTTTCGTTTTTGTTTTCGTTTTTGTTTTCGTTTTTGTTTTCGTTTTTGTTTTCGTTTTTGTTTTCTTTTTTGTTTTCGTTTTTGTTTTCGTTTTTGTTTTCGTTTTTGTTTTCGTTTTTGTTTTCGTTTTTGTTTTCGTTTTTGTTTTCGTTTTTGTTTTCGTTTTTGTTTTCGTTTTTGTTTTCGTTTTTCTTTTCGTGTTTGTTTTCGTTTTTGTTTTCGTTTTTGTTTTCTTTTTTGTTTTCTTTTTTGTTTTCGTTTTTGTTTTCTTTTTTGTTTTCGTTTTTGTTTTCGTTTTTGTTTTCGTTTTTGTTTTCGTTTTTGTTTTCGTTTTTGTTTTCGTTTTTGTTTTCGTTTTTGTTTTCGTTTTTGTTTTCGTTTTTGTTTTCGTTTTTGTTTTCGTTTTTGTTTTTGTTTTCGTTTTTGTTTTCGTTTTTGTTTTCGTTTTTGTTTTCGTTTTTGTTTTCGTTTTTGTTTTCGTTTTTGTTTTTGTTTTCGTTTTTGTTTTCGTTTTTGTTTTTGTTTTCCTTTTAGTTTTTGTTTGTGTTTTTGTTTTCGTTTTTGTTTTCGTTTTTGATTTCGTTTTTGTTTTCGTTTTTGATTTCGTTTTTGTTTTCGTTTTTGTTTTCGTTTTTGTTTTCGTTTTTGTTTTCTTTTTTGTTTTCGTTTTTGTTTTCGTTTTTGTTTTCGTTTTTGTTTTCGTTTTTGTTTTCGTTTTTGTTTTCGTTTTTGTTTTCGTTTTTGTTTTCGTTTTTGTTTTCGTTTTTGTTTTTGTTTTCGTTTTTGTTTTCGTTTTTGTTTTCGTTTTTGTTTTCGTTTTTGTCCTTGTTTCTGTCCTTGTCTTTGTCTTAATTGGTTTTTGTTTGTACGAGACTAAGTCCAGCGGCATAATGCTCTTCGATCGCACACGACCAAGTCCAGCGGCGTGTCGCTCCTAGGGCTGTTGCGAATACTTAAAAGTCCCTACGGTCAAAATCATTGGGTTGCGACTCACCTTTACGAGTTGCTCGCTCGCTGCGCTCGCTCGGAATGTTATAGCCTTACCTAAAACCAATCCACCTTGCGTTCGTTTTTCGAAAAGACCGCGATTTTCCGATAATTTACAGACGCGCGGGATCGGTTTTGAGGTTAGGCTAGTTTTATAAGAGCGAGCGAAGCGAGCGAGAAGCTACATCAATTCCCGCGCTATAGTTATATATCAAATGTTCTTTACTAACAATTCTCACCGATCGAAAGAAAGTTTCTGATTTGATAGAAGAATAACAGATATGTTTCGCTAGGTACGCGATTCGTGCTGATCGATGTATCTCGATGATGTTTTTGTTTTCGTTTTTGTTTTCGTTTTTGTTTTCGTTTTTGTTTTCGTTTTTGTTTTCGTTTTTGTTTTCGTTTTTGTTTTCGTTTTTGTTTTCGTTTTTGTTTTCGTTTTTGTTTTTGTTTTTGTTTTCGTTTTTGTTTTCGTTTTTGTTTTCGTTTTTGTTTTCGTTTTTGTTTTCGTTTTTGTTTTCGTTTTTGATTTCGTTTTTGTTTTCGTTTTTGTTTTCGTGTTTGTTTTCGTTTTCGTTTTCGTTTTTGTTTTCTTTTTTGTTTTCGTTTTTGTTTTCGTTTTTGTTTTCGTTTTTGTTTTCGTTTTTGTTTTCGTTTTTGTTTTCGTTTTTGTTTTCGTTTTTGTTTTCGTTTTTGTTTTCGTTTTTGATTTCGTTTTTGTTTTCGTTTTTGTTTTCGTTTTTGTTTTCGTTTTTGTTTTCGTTTTTGTTTTCGTTTTTGTTTTCGTTTTTGTTTTCGTTTTTGTTTTCGTGTTTGTTTTCGTTTTTGTTTTCGTTTTTGTTTTCGTTTTTGTTTTTGTTTTCGTTTTTGTTTTTGTTTTTGTCCTTGTTTCTGTCCTTGTCTTTGTCTTAATTGGTTTTTGTTTGTACGAGACTAAGTCCAGCGGCATAATGCTCTTCGATCGCACACGACCAAGTCCAGCGGCGTGTCGCTCCTAGGGCTGTTGCGAATACTTAAAAGTCCCTACGGTCAAAATCATTGGGTTGCGACTCACCTTTACGAGTTGCTCGCTCGCTGCGCTCGCTCGGAATGTTATAGCCTTACCTAAAACCAATCCACCTTGCGTTCGTTTTTCGAAAAGACCGCGATTTTCCGATAATTTACAGACGCGCGGGATCGGTTTTGAGGTTAGGCTAGTTTTATAAGAGCGAGCGAAGCGAGCTAGAAGCTACATCAATTCCCGCGCTATAGTTATATATCAAATGTTCTTTACTAACAATTCTCACCGATCGAAAGAAAGTTTCTGATTTGATAGAAGAATAACAGATATGTTTCGCTAGGTACGCGATTCGTGCTGATCGATGTATCTCGATGATATTTTTGTTTTCGTTTTTGTTTTCGTTTTTGTTTTCGTTTTTGTTTTCGTTTTTGTTTTCGTTTTTGTTTTCGTTTTTGTTTTCGTTTTTGTTTTCGTTTTTGTTTTCGTTTTTGTTTTCGTTTTTGTTTTCGTTTTTGTTTTTGTTTTCGTTTTTGTTTTCGTTTTTGTTTTCGTTTTTGTTTTCGTTTTTGTTTTCGTTTTTGTTTTCGTTTTTGTTTTCGTTTTCGTTTTTGTTTTCGTTTTTGTTTTTGTTTTCCTTTTCGTTTTTGTTTGTGTTTTTGTTTTCGTTTTTGTTTTCGTTTTTGTTTTCGTTTTTGTTTTCGTTTTTGTTTTCGTTTTTGTTTTCGTGTTTGTTTTCGTTTTTGTTTTCGTTTTCGTTTTCGTTTTTGTTTTCTTTTTTGTTTTCGTTTTTGTTTTCGTTTTTGTTTTCGTTTTTGTTTTCGTTTTTGTTTTCGTTTTTGTTTTCGTTTTTGTTTTCGTTTTTGTTTTCGTTTTTGTTTTCGTTTTTGTTTTCGTTTTTGATTTCGTTTTTGTTTTCGTTTTTGTTTTCGTTTTTGTTTTCGTTTTTGTTTTCGTTTTTGTTTTCGTTTTTGTTTTCGTTTTTGTTTTCGTGTTTGTTTTCGTTTTTGTTTTCGTTTTTGTTTTCGTTTTTGTTTTCGTTTTTGTTTTCGTTTTTGTTTTCGTGTTTGTTTTCGTTTTTGTTTTCGTTTTCGTTTTCGTTTTTGTTTTCTTTTTTGTTTTCGTTTTTGTTTTCGTTTTTGTTTTCGTTTTTGTTTTCGTTTTTGTTTTCGTTTTTGTTTTCGTTTTTGTTTTCGTTTTTGTTTTCGTTTTTGTTTTCGTTTTTGTTTTTGTTTTCGTTTTTGTTTTCGTTTTTGTTTTCGTTTTTGTTTTCGTTTTTGTCCTTGTTTCTGTCCTTGTCTTTGTCTTAATTGGTTTTTGTTTGTACGAGACTAAGTCCAGCGGCATAATGCTCTTCGATCGCACACGACCAAGTCCAGCGGCGTGTCGCTCCTAGGGCTGTTGCGAATACTTAAAAGTCCCTACGGTCAAAATCATTGGGTTGCGACTCACCTTTACGAGTTGCTCGCTCGCTGCGCTCGCTCGGAATGTTATAGCCTTACCTAAAACCAATCCACCTTGCGTTCGTTTTTCGAAAAGACCGCGATTTTCCGATAATTTACAGACGCGCGGGATCGGTTTTGAGGTTAGGCTAGTTTTATAAGAGCGAGCGAAGCGAGCGAGAAGCTACATCAATTCCCGCGCTATAGTTATATATCAAATGTTCTTTACTAACAATTCTCACCGATCGAAAGAAAGTTTCTGATTTGATAGAAGAATAACAGATATGTTTCGCTAGGTACGCGATTCGTGCTGATCGATGTATCTCGATGATGTTTTTGTTTTCGTTTTTGTTTTCGTTTTTGTTTTCGTTTTTGTTTTCGTTTTTCTTTTCGTGTTTGTTTTCGTTTTTGTTTTCGTTTTTGTTTTCTTTTTTGTTTTCGTTTTTGTTTTCGTTTTTGTTTTCTTTTTTGTTTTCGTTTTTGTTTTCGTTTTTGTTTTCGTTTTTGTTTTCGTTTTTGTTTTCGTTTTTGTTTTCGTTTTTGTTTTCGTTTTTGTTTTCGTTTTTGTTTTCGTTTTTGTTTTTGTTTTCGTTTTTGTTTTCGTTTTTGTTTTCGTTTTTGTTTTCGTTTTTGTTTTCGTTTTTGTTTTCGTTTTTGTTTTTGTTTTCGTTTTTGTTTTCGTTTTTGTTTTTGTTTTCCTTTTCGTTTTTGTTTGTGTTTTTGTTTTCGTTTTTGTTTTCGTTTTTGTTTTCGTTTTTGTTTTCGTTTTTGTTTTCGTTTTTGTTTTCGTTTTTGTTTTCGTGTTTGTTTTCGTTTTTGTTTTCGTTTTTGTTTTCGTCTTTGTTTTCGTTTTTGTTTTCGTGTTTGTTTTCGTTTTTGTTTTCGTTTTCGTTTTCGTTTTTGTTTTCTTTTTTGTTTTCGTTTTTGTTTTCGTTTTTGTTTTCGTTTTTGTTTTCGTTTTTGTTTTCGTTTTTGTTTTCGTTTTTGTTTTCGTTTTTGTTTTCGTTTTTGTTTTCGTTTTTGTTTTCGTTTTTGTTTTCGTTTTTGATTTCGTTTTTGTTTTCGTTTTTGTTTTCGTTTTTGTTTTCGTTTTTGTTTTCGTTTTTGTTTTCGTTTTTGTTTTCGTTTTTGTTTTCGTTTTTGTTTTCGTTTTTGTTTTTGTTTTCGTTTTTGTTTTCGTTTTTGTTTTCGTTTTTGTTTTCGTTTTTGTTTTCGTTTTTGTTTTCGTTTTTGTTTTTGTTTTCGTTTTTGTTTTCGTTTTTGTTTTTGTTTTCCTTTTCGTTTTTGTTTGTGTTTTTGTTTTCGTTTTTGTTTTCGTTTTCCTTTTCGTTTTTGTTTGTGTTTTTGTTTTCGTTTTTGTTTTCGTTTTTGTTTTCGTTTTTGTTTTCGTTTTTGTTTTCGTGTTTGTTTTCGTTTTTGTTTTCGTTTTCGTTTTCGTTTTTGTTTTCTTTTTTGTTTTCGTTTTTGTTTTCGTTTTTGTTTTCGTTTTTGTTTTCGTTTTTGTTTTCGTTTTTGTTTTCGTTTTTGTTTTCGTTTTTGTTTTCGTTTTTGATTTCGTTTTTGTTTTCGTTTTTGTTTTCGTTTTTGTTTTCGTTTTTGTTTTCGTTTTTGTTTTCGTTTTTGTTTTTGTTTTCGTTTTTGTTTTCGTTTTTGTTTTAGTTTTTGTTTTCGTTTTTGTTTTCGTTTTTGTTTTTGTTTTTGTCCTTGTTTCTGTCCTTGTCTTTGTCTTAATTGGTTTTTGTTTGTACGAGACTAAGTCCAGCAGCATAATGCTCTTCGATCGCACACGACCAAGTCCAGCGGCGTGTCGCTCCTAGGGCTGTTGCGAATACTTAAAAGTCCCTACGGTCAAAATCATTGGGTTGCGACTCACCTTTACGAGTTGCTCGCTCGCTGCGCTCGCTCGGAATGTTATAGCCTTACCTAAAACCAATCCACCTTGCGTTCGTTTTTCGAAAAGACCGCGATTTTCCGATAATTTACAGACGCGCGGGATCGGTTTTGAGGTTAGGCTAGTTTTATAAGAGCGAGCGAAGCGAGCGAGAAGCTACATCAATTCCCGCGCTATAGTTATATATCAAATGTTCTTTACTAACAATTCTCACCGATCGAAAGAAAGTTTCTGATTTGATAGAAGAATAACAGATATGTTTCGCTAGGTACGCGATTCGTGCTGATCGATGTATCTCGATGATGTTTTTGTTTTCGTTTTTGTTTTCGTTTTTGTTTTCGTTTTTGTTTTCGTTTTTGTTTTCGTTTTTGTTTTCGTTTTTGTTTTCGTTTTTGTTTTCGTTTTTGTTTTCGTTTTTGTTTTCGTTTTTGTTTTCGTTTTTGTTTTCGTTTTCGTTTTTGTTTTCGTTTTTGTTTTCGTTTTTGTTTTCGTTTTTGTTTTCGTTTTTGTTTTCGTTTTTGTTTTCGTTTTTGTTTTTGTTTTTGTTTTTGTTTTCGTTTTTGTTTTTGTTTTTGTTTTCCTTTGCGTTTTTGTTTGTGTTTTTGTTTTCGTTTTTGTTTTCGTTTTTGTTTTCGTTTTTGTTTTCGTTTTTGTTTTCGTTTTTGTTTTCGTTTTTGTTTTCGTGTTTGTTTTCGTTTTTGTTTTCGTTTTCGTTTTCGTTTTTGTTTTCTTTTTTGTTTTCGTTTTTGTTTTCGTTTTTGTTTTCGTTTTTGTTTTCGTTTTTGTTTTCGTTTTTGTTTTCGTTTTTGTTTTCGTTTTTGTTTTCGTTTTTGATTTCGTTTTTGTTTTCGTTTTTGTTTTCGTTTTTGTTTTCGTTTTTGTTTTCGTTTTTGTTTTCGTTTTTGTTTTCGTTTTTGTTTTCGTGTTTGTTTTCGTTTTTGTTTTCGTTTTTGTTTTCGTTTTTGTTTTCGTTTTTGTTTTCGTTTTTGTTTTCGTGTTTGTTTTCGTTTTTGTTTTCGTTTTCGTTTTCGTTTTTGTTTTCTTTTTTGTTTTCGTTTTTGTTTTCGTTTTTGTTTTCGTTTTTGTTTTCGTTTTTGTTTTCGTTTTTGTTTTCGTTTTTGTTTTCGTTTTTGTTTTCGTTTTTGTTTTCGTTTTTGTTTTCGTTTTTGATTTCGTTTTTGTTTTCGTTTTTGTTTTCGTTTTTGTTTTCGTTTTTGTTTTCGTTTTTGTTTTCGTTTTTGTTTTCGTTTTTGTTTTCGTTTTTGTTTTCGTTTTTGTTTTCGTTTTTGTTTTCGTTTTTGTTTTTGTTTTCGTTTTTGTTTTTGTTTTTGTCCTTGTTTCTGTCCTTGTCTTTGTCTTAATTGGTTTTTGTTTGTACGAGACTAAGTCCAGCGGCATAATGCTCTTCGATCGCACACGACCAAGTCCAGCGGCGTGTCGCTCCTAGGGCTGTTGCGAATACTTAAAAGTCCCTACGGTCAAAATCATTGGGTTGCGACTCACCTTTACGAGTTGCTCGCTCGCTGCGCTCGCTCGGAATGTTATAGCCTTACCTAAAACCAATCCACCTTGCGTTCGTTTTTCGAAAAGACCGCGATTTTCCGATAATTTACAGACGCGCTGGATCGGTTTTGAGGTTAGGCTAGTTTTATAAGAGCGAGCGAAGCGAGCGAGAAGCTACATCAATTCCCGCGCTATAGTTATATATCAAATGTTCTTTACTAACAATTCTCACCGATCGAAAGAAAGTTTCTGATTTGATAGAAGAATAACAGATATGTTTCGCTAGGTACGCGATTCGTGCTGATCGATGTATCTCGATGATGTTTTTGTTTTCGTTTTTGTTTTCGTTTTTGTTTTCGTTTTTGTTTTCGTTTTTGTTTTCGTTTTTGTTTTCGTTTTTGTTTTCGTTTTTGTTTTCGTTTTTGTTTTCGTTTTTGTTTTCGTTTTTGTTTTCGTTTTTGTTTTCGTTTTCGTTTTTGTTTTCGTTTTTGTTTTCGTTTTTGTTTTCGTTTTTGTTTTCGTTTTTGTTTTCGTTTTTGTTTTCGTTTTTGTTTTTGTTTTCGTTTTTGTTTTCGTTTTTGTTTTTGTTTTTGTTTTCCTTTTCGTTTTTGTTTGTGTTTTTGTTTTCGTTTTTGTTTTCGTTTTTGTTTTCGTTTTTGTTTTCGTTTTTGTTTTCGTTTTTGTTTTCGTTTTTGTTTTCGTGTTTGTTTTCGTTTTTGTTTTCGTTTTCGTTTTCGTTTTTGTTTTCTTTTTTGTTTTCGTTTTTGTTTTCGTTTTTGTTTTCGTTTTTGTTTTCGTTTTTGTTTTCGTTTTTGTTTTCGTTTTTGTTTTCGTTTTTGTTTTCGTTTTTGATTTCGTTTTTGTTTTCGTTTTTGTTTTCGTTTTTGTTTTCGTTTTTGTTTTCGTTTTTGTTTTCGTTTTTGTTTTCGTTTTTGTTTTCGTGTTTGTTTTCGTTTTTGTTTTCGTTTTTGTTTTCGTTTTTGTTTTCGTTTTTGTTTTCGTTTTTGTTTTCGTGTTTGTTTTCGTTTTTGTTTTCGTTTTCGTTTTCGTTTTTGTTTTCTTTTTTGTTTTCGTTTTTGTTTTCGTTTTTGTTTTCGTTTTTGTTTTCGTTTTTGTTTTCGTTTTTGTTTTCGTTTTTGTTTTCGTTTTTGTTTTCGTTTTTGTTTTCGTTTTTGTTTTCGTTTTTGATTTCGTTTTTGTTTTCGTTTTTGTTTTCGTTTTTGTTTTCGTTTTTGTTTTCGTTTTTGTTTTCGTTTTTGTTTTCGTTTTTGTTTTCGTTTTTGTTTTCGTTTTTGTTTTCGTTTTTGTTTTCGTTTTTGTTTTTGTTTTCGTTTTTGTTTTTGTTTTTGTCCTTGTTTCTGTCCTTGTCTTTGTCTTAATTGGTTTTTGTTTGTACGAGACTAAGTCCAGCGGCATAATGCTCTTCGATCGCACACGACCAAGTCCAGCGGCGTGTCGCTCCTAGGGCTGTTGCGAATACTTAAAAGTCCCTACGGTCAAAATCATTGGGTTGCGACTCACCTTTACGAGTTGCTCGCTCGCTGCGCTCGCTCGGAATGTTATAGCCTTACCTAAAACCAATCCACCTTGCGTTCGTTTTTCGAAAAGACCGCGATTTTCCGATAATTTACAGACGCGCGGGATCGGTTTTGAGGTTAGGCTAGTTTTATAAGAGCGAGCGAAGCGAGCGAGAAGCTACATCAATTCCCGCGCTATAGTTATATATCAAATGTTCTTTACTAACAATTCTCACCGATCGAAAGAAAGTTTCTGATTTGATAGAAGAATAACAGATATGTTTCGCTAGGTACGCGATTCGTGCTGATCGATGTATCTCGATGATGTTTTTGTTTTCGTTTTTGTTTTCGTTTTTGTTTTCGTTTTTGTTTTCGTTTTTCTTTTCGTGTTTGTTTTCGTTTTTGTTTTCGTTTTTGTTTTCTTTTTTGTTTTCGTTTTTGTTTTTGTTTTTGTTTTCTTTTTTGTTTTCGTTTTTGTTTTCGTTTTTGTTTTCGTTTTTGTTTTCGTTTTTGTTTTCGTTTTTGTTTTCGTTTTTGTTTTCGTTTTTGTTTTCGTTTTTGTTTTTGTTTTCGTTTTTGTTTTCGTTTTTGTTTTCGTTTTTGTTTTCGTTTTTGTCCTTGTTTCTGTCCTTGTCTTTGTCTTAATTGGTTTTTGTTTGTACGAGACTAAGTCCAGCGGCATAATGCTCTTCGATCGCACACGACCAAGTCCAGCGGCGTGTCGCTCCTAGGGCTGTTGCGAATACTTAAAAGTCCCTACGGTCAAAATCATTGGGTTGCGACTCACCTTTACGAGTTGCTCGCTCGCTGCGCTCGCTCGGAATGTTATAGCCTTACCTAAAACCAATCCACCTTGCGTTCGTTTTTCGAAAAGACCGCGATTTTCCGATAATTTACAGACGCGCGGGATCGGTTTTGAGGTTAGGCTAGTTTTATAAGAGCGAGCGAAGCAAGCGAGAAGCTACATCAATTCCCGCGCTATAGTTATATATCAAATGTTCTTTACTAACAATTCTCACCGATCGAAAGAAAGTTTCTGATTTGATAGAAGAATAACAGATATGTTTCGCTAGGTACGCGATTCGTGCTGATCGATGTATCTCGATGATGTTTTTGTTTTCGTTTTTGTTTTCGTTTTTGTTTTCGTTTTTGTTTTCGTTTTTCTTTTCGTGTTTGTTTTCGTTTTTGTTTTCGTTTTTGTTTTCTTTTTTGTTTTCGTTTTTGTTTTCGTTTTTGTTTTCTTTTTTGTTTTCGTTTTTGTTTTCGTTTTTGTTTTCGTTTTTGTTTTCGTTTTTGTTTTCGTTTTTGTTTTCGTTTTTGTTTTCGTTTTTGTTTTCGTTTTTGTTTTCGTTTTTGTTTTTGTTTTCGTTTTTGTTTTCGTTTTTGTTTTCGTTTTTGTTTTCGTTTTTGTTTTCGTTTTTGTTTTCGTTTTTGTTTTTGTTTTCGTTTTTGTTTTCGTTTTTGTTTTTGTTTTCCTTTTCGTTTTTGTTTGTGTTTTTGTTTTCGTTTTTGTTTTCGTTTTTGTTTTCGTTTTTGTTTTCGTTTTTGTTTTCGTTTTTGTTTTCGTGTTTGTTTTCGTTTTTGTTTTCGTTTTTGTTTTCGTTTTTGTTTTTGTTTTCTTTTTTGTTTTCGTTTTTGTTTTCGTTTTTGTTTTCTTTTTTGTTTTCGTTTTTGTTTTCGTTTTTGTTTTCGTTTTTGTTTTCGTTTTTGTTTTCGTTTTTGTTTTCGTTTTTGTTTTCGTTTTTGTTTTCGTTTTTGTTTTCGTGTTTGTTTTCGTTTTTGTTTTCGTTTTTGTTTTCGTTTTTGTTTTTGTTTTCGTTTTTGTTTTTGTTTTCGTTTTTGTTTTCGTTTTTGTTTTCGTTTTTGTTTTTGTTTTCGTTTATGTTTTCGTTTTTGTTTTTGTTTTCCTTTTCGTTTTTGTTTGTGTTTTTGTTTTCGTTTTTGTTTTCGTTTTTGTTTTCGTGTTTGTTTTCGTTTTTGTTTTCGTTTTTGTTTTCTTTTTTGTTTTCGTTTTTGTTTTCGTTTTTGTTTTCGTTTTTGTTTTCGTTTTTGTTTTCGTTTTTGTTTTCGTTTTTGATTTCGTTTTTGTTTTCGTTTTTGTTTTCGTTTTCGTTTTTGTTTTCGTTTTTGTTTTCGTTTTTGTTTTCGTTTTTGTTTTTGTTTTCGTTTTTGTTTTCGTTTTTGTTTTCGTTTTTGTTTTCGTTTTTGTTTTCGTTTTTGTTTTTGTTTTCGTTTTTGTTTTCGTTTTTGTTTTCGTTTTTGTTTTTGTTTTCGTTTTTGTTTTCGTTTTTGTTTTTGTTTTCCTTTTCGTTTTTGTTTGTGTTTTTGTTTTCGTTTTTGTTTTCGTTTTTGTTTTCGTGTTTGTTTTCGTTTTTGTTTTCGTTTTTGTTTTCTTTTTTGTTTTCGTTTTTGTTTTCGTTTTTGTTTTCTTTTTTGTTTTCGTTTTTGTTTTCGTTTTTGTTTTCGTTTTTGTTTTCGTTTTTGTTTTCGTTTTTGTTTTCGTTTTTGTTTTCGTTTTTGTTTTCGTTTTTGTTTTTGTTTTCGTTTTTGTTTTCGTTTTTGTTTTCGTTTTTGTTTTCGTTTTTGTTTTCGTTTTTGTTTTCGTTTTTGTTTTTGTTTTCGTTTTTGTTTTCGTTTTTGTTTTCGTTTTTGTTTTCGTTTTTGTTTTCGTTTTTGTTTTTGTTTTTGTTTTTGTCCTTGTTTCTGTCCTTGTCTTTGTCTTAATTGGTTTTTGTTTGTACGAGACTAAGTCCAGCGGCATAATGCTCTTCGATCGCACACGACCAAGTCCAGCGGCGTGTCGCTCCTAGGGCTGTTGCGAATACTTAAAAGTCCCTACGGTCAAAATCATTGGGTTGCGACTCACCTTTACGAGTTGCTCGCTCGCTGCGCTCGCTCGGAATGTTATAGCCTTACCTAAAACCAATCCACCTTGCGTTCGTTTTTCGAAAAGACCGCGATTTTCCGATAATTTACAGACGCGCGGGATCGGTTTTGAGGTTAGGCTAGTTTTATAAGAGCGAGCGAAGCGAGCGAGAAGCTACATCAATTCCCGCGCTATAGTTATATATCAAATGTTCTTTACTAACAATTCTCACCGATCGAAAGAAAGTTTCTGATTTGATAGAAGAATAACAGATATGTTTCGCTAGGTACGCGATTCGTGCTGATCGATGTATCTCGATGATGTTTTTGTTTTCGTTTTTGTTTTCGTTTTTGTTTTCGTTTTTGTTTTCGTTTTTCTTTTCGTGTTTGTTTTCGTTTTTGTTTTCGTTTTTGTTTTCGTTTTTGTTTTTGTTTTTGTTTTCGTTTTTGTTTTCGTTTTTGTTTTCGTTTTTGTTTTCGTTTTTGTTTTCGTTTTTGTTTTCGTTTTTGTTTTTGTTTTCGTTTTTGTTTTCGTTTTTGTTTTCGTTTTTGTTTTCGTTTTTGTTTTCGTTTTTGTTTTCGTTTTTGTTTTCGTTTTTGTTTTTGTTTTCGTTTTTGTTTTCGTTTTTGTTTTCGTTTTTGTTTTCGTTTTTGTTTTCGTTTTTGTTTTCGTTTTTGTTTCTGTTTTCGTTTTTGTTTTCGTTTTTGTTTTTGTTTTCCTTTTCGTTTTTGTTTGTGTTTTTGTTTTCGTTTTTGTTTTCGTTTTTGTTTTCGTTTTTGTTTTCGTTTTTGTTTTCGTTTTCGTTTTCGTTTTTGTTTTCGTGTTTGTTTTCGTTTTTGTTTTCGTTTTTGTTTTCGTTTTTGTTTTTGTTTTCGTTTTTGTTTTCGTTTTTGTTTTTGTTTTCCTTTTCGTTTTTGTTTGTGTTTTTGTTTTTGTCCTTGTTTCTGTCCTTGTCTTTGTCTTAATTGGTTTTTGTTTGTACGAGACTAAGTCCAGCGGCATAATGCTCTTCGAACGCACACGACCAAGTCCAGCTTCGTGTCGCTCCTAGGGCTGTTGCGAATACTTAAAAGTCCCTACGGTCAAAATCATTGGGTTGCGACTCACCTTTACGAGTTGCTCGCTCGCTGCGCTCGCTCGGAATGTTATAGCCTTACCTAAAACCAATCCACCTTGCGTTCGTTTTTCGAAAAGACCGCGATTTTCCGATAATTTACAGACGCGCGGGATCGGTTTTGAGGTTAGGCTAGTTTTATAAGAGCGAGCGAAGCGAGCGAGAAGCTACATCAATTCCCGCGCTATAGTTATATATCAAATGTTCTTTACTAACAATTCTCACCGATCGAAAGAAAGTTTCTGATTTGATAGAAGAATAACAGATATGTTTCGCTAGGTACGCGATTCGTGCTGATCGATGTATCTCGATGATGTTTTTGTTTTCGTTTTTGTTTTCGTTTTTGTTTTCGTTTTTGTTTTCGTTTTTGATTTCGTTTTTGTTTTCGTTTTTGTTTTCGTTTTTGTTTTCTTTTTTGTTTTCGTTTTTGTTTTCGTTTTTGTTTTCTTTTTTGTTTTCGTTTTTGTTTTCGTTTTTGTTTTCGTTTTTGTTTTCGTTTTTGTTTTCGTTTTTGTTTTCTTTTTTGTTTTCGTTTTTGTTTTCGTTTTTGTTTTCGTTTTTGTTTTCGTTTTTGTTTTCGTTTTTGTTTTCGTTTTTGTTTTCGTTTTTGTTTTCGTTTTTGTTTTCGTTTTTGTTTTCGTTTTTGTTTTCGTTTTTGTTTTCGTTTTTTGTTTTTGTTTTCGTTTTTGTTTTCGTTTTTGTTTTCGTTTTTGTTTTCGTTTTTGTTTTCGTTTTTGTTTTCGTTTTTGTTTTTGTTTTCGTTTTTGTTTTCGTTTTTGTTTTTGTTTTCCTTTTCGTTTTTGTTTTCGTTTTTGTTTTCGTTTTTGTTTTCGTTTTTGTTTTCGTTTTTGTTTTCGTTTTTGTTTTCGTTTTTGATTTCGTTTTTGTTTTCGTTTTTGTTTTCGTTTTTGTTTTCGTTTTTGTTTTCGTTTTTGTTTTCGTTTTTGTTTTCGTGTTTGTTTTCGTTTTTGTTTTCGTTTTTGTTTTCGTTTTTGTTTTCGTTTTTGTTTTTGTTTTTGTTTTTGTCCTTGTTTCTGTCCTTGTCTTTGTCTTAATTGGTTTTTGTTTGTACGAGACTAAGTCCAGCGGCATAATGCTCTTCGATCGCACACGACCAAGTCCAGCGGCGTGTCGCTCCTAGGGCTGTTGCGAATACTTAAAAGTCCCTACGGTCAAAATCATTGGGTTGCGACTCACCTTTACGAGTTGCTCGCTCGCTGCGCTCGCTCGGAATGTTATAGCCTTACCTAAAACCAATCCACCTTGCGTTCGTTTTTCGAAAAGACCGCGATTTTCCGATAATTTACAGACGCGCGGGATCGGTTTTGAGGTTAGGCTAGTTTTATAAGAGCGAGCGAAGCGAGCGAGAAGCTACATCAATTCCCGCGCTATAGTTATATATCAAATGTTCTTTACTAACAATTCTCACCGATCGAAAGAAAGTTTCTGATTTGATAGAAGAATAACAGATATGTTTCGCTAGGTACGCGATTCGTGCTGATCGATGTATCTCGATGATGTTTTTGTTTTCGTTTTTGTTTTCTTTTTTGTTTTCGTTTTTGTTTTCGTTTTTGTTTTCTTTTTTGTTTTCGTTTTTGTTTTCGTTTTTGTTTTCGTTTTTGTTTTCGTTTTTGTTTTCGTTTTTGTTTTCGTTTTTGTTTTCGTTTTTGTTTTCTTTTTTGTTTTCGTTTTTGTTTTCGTTTTTGTTTTCTTTTTTGTTTTCGTTTTTGTTTTCGTTTTTGTTTTCGTTTTTGTTTTCGTTTTTGTTTTCGTTTTTGTTTTCGTTTTTGTTTTCGTTTTTGTTTTCGTTTTTGTTTTCGTTTTTGTGTTCGTTTTTGTTTTTGTTTTCGTTTTTGTTTTCGTTTTTGTTTTCGTTTTTGTTTTCGTTTTTGTTTTCGTTTTTGTTTTCGTTTTTGTTTTTGTTTTCGTTTTTGTTTTCGTTTTTGTTTTTGTTTTCCTTTTCGTTTTTGTTTTCGTTTTTGTTTTCGTTTTTGTTTTCGTTTTTGTTTTCGTTTTTGTTTTCGTTTTTGTTTTCGTTTTTGATTTCGTTTTTGTTTTCGTTTTTGTTTTCGTTTTTGTTTTCGTTTTTGTTTTCGTTTTTGTTTTCGTGTTTGTTTTCGTTTTTGTTTTCGTTTTTGTTTTCGTTTTTGTTTTTGTTTTCGTTTTTGTTTTTGTTTTTGTCCTTGTTTCTGTCCTTGTCTTTGTCTTAATTGGTTTTTGTTTGTACGAGACTAAGTCCAGCGGCATAATGCTCTTCGATCGCACACGACCAAGTCCAGCGGCGTGTCGCTCCTAGGGCTGTTGCGAATACTTAAAAGTCCCTACGGTCAAAATCATTGGGTTGCGACTCACCTTTACGAGTTGCTCGCTCGCTGCGCTCGCTCGGAATGTTATAGCCTTACCTAAAACCAATCCACCTTGCGTTCGTTTTTCGAAAAGACCGCGATTTTCCGATAATTTACAGACGCGCGGGATCGGTTTTGAGGTTAGGCTAGTTTTATAAGAGCGAGCGAAGCGAGCGAGAAGCTACATCAATTCCCGCGCTATAGTTATATATCAAATGTTCTTTACTAACAATTCTCACCGATCGAAAGAAAGTTTCTGATTTGATAGAAGAATAACAGATATGTTTCGCTAGGTACGCGATTCGTGCTGATCGATGTATCTCGATGATGTTTTTGTTTTCGTTTTTGTTTTCGTTTTTGTTTTCGTTTTTGTTTTCGTTTTTCTTTTCGTGTTTGTTTTCGTTTTTGTTTTCGTTTTTGTTTTCGTTTTTGTTTTCGTTTTTGTTTTCTTTTTTGTTTTCGTTTTTGTTTTCGTTTTTGTTTTTGTTTTCCTTTTCGTTTTTGTTTGTGTTTTTGTTTTTGTCCTTGTTTCTGTCCTTGTCTTTGTCTTAATTGGTTTTTGTTTGTACGAGACTAAGTCCAGCGGCATAATGCTCTTCGATCGCACACGACCAAGTCCAGCGGCGTGTCGCTCCTAGGGCTGTTGCGAATACTTAAAAGTCCCTACGGTCAAAATCATTGGGTTGCGACTCACCTTTACGAGTTGCTCGCTCGCTGCGCTCGCTCGGAATGTTATAGCCTTACCTAAAACCAATCCACCTTGCGTTCGTTTTTCGAAAAGACCGCGATTTTCCGATAATTTACAGACGCGCGGGATCGGTTTTGAGGTTAGGCTAGTTTTATAAGAGCGAGCGAAGCGAGCGAGAAGCTACATCAATTCCCGCGCTATAGTTATATATCAAATGTTCTTTACTAACAATTCTCACCGATCGAAAGAAAGTTTCTGATTTGATAGAAGAATAACAGATATGTTTCGCTAGGTACGCGATTCGTGCTGATCGATGTATCTCGATGATGTTTTTGTTTTCGTTTTTGTTTTCGTTTTTGTTTTCGTTTTTGTTTTCGTTTTTCTTTTCGTGTTTGTTTTCGTTTTTGTTTTCGTTTTTGTTTTCGTTTTTGTTTTCGTTTTTGTTTTCGTTTTTGTTTTCGTTTTTGTTTTCGTTTTTGTTTTCGTTTTTGTTTTCGTTTTTGTTTTCGTTTTTGTTTTTGTTTTCGTTTTTGTTTTCGTTTTTGTTTTCGTTTTTGTTTTCGTTTTTGTTTTCGTTTTTGTTTTCGTTTTTGTTTTCGTTTTTGTTTTTGTTTTCGTTTTTGTTTTCGTTTTTGTTTTCGTTTTTGTTTTCGTTTTTGTTTTCGTTTTTGTTTCTGTTTTCGTTTTTGTTTTCGTTTTTGTTTTTGTTTTCCTTTTCGTTTTTGTTTGTGTTTTTGTTTTCGTTTTTGTTTTCGTTTTTGTTTTCGTTTTTGTTTTCGTTTTTGTTTTCGTTTTTGTTTTCGTTTTTGTTTTCGTGTTTGTTTTCGTTTTTGTTTTCGTTTTTGTTTTCGTTTTTGTTTTTGTTTTCGTTTTTGTTTTCGTTTTTGTTTTTGTTTTCCTTTTCGTTTTTGTTTGTGTTTTTGTTTTTGTCCTTGTTTCTGTCCTTGTCTTTGTCTTAATTGGTTTTTGTTTGTACGAGACTAAGTCCAGCGGCATAATGCTCTTCGATCGCACACGACCAAGTCCAGCGGCGTGTCGCTCCTAGGGCTGTTGCGAATACTTAAAAGTCCCTACGGTCAAAATCATTGGGTTGCGACTCACCTTTACGAGTTGCTCGCTCGCTGCGCTCGCTCGGAATGTTATAGCCTTACCTAAAACCAATCCACCTTGCGTTCGTTTTTCGAAAAGACCGCGATTTTCCGATAATTTACAGACGCGCGGGATCGGTTTTGAGGTTAGGCTACTTTTATAAGAGCGAGCGAAGCGAGCGAGAAGCTACATCAATTCCCGCGCTATAGTTATATATCAAATGTTCTTTACTAACAATTCTCACCGATCGAAAGAAAGTTTCTGATTTGATAGAAGAATAACAGATATGTTTCGCTAGGTACGCGATTCGTGCTGATCGATGTATCTCGATGATGTTTTTGTTTTCGTTTTTGTTTTCGTTTTTGTTTTCGTTTTTCTTTTCGTGTTTGTTTTCGTTTTTGTTTTCGTTTTTGTTTTCGTTTTTGTTTTCGTTTTTGTTTTCGTTTTTGTTTTCTTTTTTGTTTTCGTTTTTGTTTTCGTTTTTGTTTTCGTTTTTGTTTTCGTTTTTGTTTTCGTTTTTGTTTTCGTTTTTGTTTTCGTTTTTGTTTTCGTTTTTGTTTTCGTGTTTGTTTTCGTTTTTGTTTTCGTTTTTGTTTTCGTTTTTGTTTTTGTTTTCGTTTTTGTTTTCGTTTTTGTTTTTGTTTTCCTTTTCGTTTTTGTTTGTGTTTTTGTTTTTGTCCTTGTTTCTGTCCTTGTCTTTGTCTTAATTGGTTTTTGTTTGTACGAGACTAAGTCCAGCGGCATAATGCTCTTCGATCCCACACGACCAAGTCCAGCGGCGTGTCGCTCCTAGGGCTGTTGCGAATACTTAAAAGTCCCTACGGTCAAAATCATTGGGTTGCGACTCACCTTTACGAGTTGCTCGCTCGCTGCGCTCGCTCGGAATGTTATAGCCTTACCTAAAACCAATCCACCTTGCGTTCGTTTTTCGAAAAGACCGCGATTTTCCGATAATTTACAGACGCGCGGGATCGGTTTTGAGGTTAGGCTAGTTTTATAAGAGCGAGCGAAGCGAGCGAGAAGCTACATCAATTCCCGCGCTATAGTTATATATCAAATGTTCTTTACTAACAATTCTCACCGATCGAAAGAAAGTTTCTGATTTGATAGAAGAATAACAGATATGTTTCGCTAGGTACGCGATTCGTGCTGATCGATGTATCTCGATGATGTTTTTGTTTTCGTTTTTGTTTTCGTTTTTGTTTTCGTTTTTGTTTTCGTTTTTGTTTTCGTTTTTGTTTTCGTTTTTGTTTTCGTTTTTGTTTTCGTTTTTGTTTTCGTTTTTGTTTTCGTTTTTGTTTTCGTTTTTGTTTTCGTTTTTGTTTTCGTTTTTGTTTTCGTTTTTGTTTTCGTTTTCGTTTTCGTTTTTGTTTTCTTTTTTGTTTTCGTTTTTGTTTTCGTTTTTGTTTTCGTTTTTGTTTTCGTTTTTGTTTTCGTTTTTGTTTTCGTTTTTGTTTTCGTTTTTGTTTTCGTTTTTGTTTTCGTTTTTGATTTCGTTTTTGTTTTCGTTTTTGTTTTCGTTTTTGTTTTCGTTTTTGTTTTTGTTTTCGTTTTTGTTTTCGTTTTTGTTTTCGTTTTTGTTTTCGTTTTTGTTTTCGTTTTTGTTTTCGTTTTTGTTTTTGTTTTCGTTTTTGTTTTCGTTTTTGTTTTTGTTTTCCTTTTCGTTTTTGTTTGTGTTTTTGTTTTCGTTTTTGTTTTCGTTTTTGTTTTCGTTTTTGTTTTCGTTTTTGTTTTCGTTTTTGTTTTCGTGTTTGTTTTCGTTTTTGTTTTCGTTTTTGTTTTCGTTTTTGTTTTCGTTTTTGTTTTCGTTTTTGTTTTCGTTTTTGTTTTCGTTTTTGCTTTCGTTTTTGTTTTTGTTTTTGTTTTCGTTTTTGTTTTCGTTTTTGTTTTCGTTTTTGTTTTCGTTTTTGTTTTCGTTTCTGTTTTCGTTTTTGTTTTTGTTTTCGTTTTTGTTTTCGTTTTTGTTTTTGTTTTCCTTTTCGTTTTTGTTTGTGTTTTTGTTTTCGTTTTTGTTTTCGTTTTTGTTTTCGTTTTTGTTTTTGTTTTTGTTTTTGTTTTCGTTTTTGTTTTCGTTTTTGTTTTCGTTTTTGTTTTCGTTTTTGTTTTCGTTTTTGTTTTCGTTTTTGTTTTCGTTTTTGTTTTTGTTTTCGTTTTTGTTTTCGTTTTTGTTTTTGTTTTCCTTTTCGTTTTTGTTTGTGTTTTTGTTTTCGTTTTTGTTTTCGTTTTTGTTTTCGTTTTTGTTTTCGTTTTTGTTTTCGTTTTTGTTTTCGTTTTTGTTTTCGTTTTTGTTTTCGTGTTTGTTTTCGTTTTTGTTTTCGTTTTTGTTTTCGTTTTTGTTTTTGTTTTCGTTTTTGTTTTCGTTTTTGTTTTTGTTTTCCTTTTCGTTTTTGTTTGTGTTTTTGTTTTTGTCCTTGTTTCTGTCCTTGTCTTTGTCTTAATTGGTTTTTGTTTGTACGAGACTAAGTCCAGCGGCATAATGCTCTTCGATCGCACACGACCAAGTCCAGCGGCGTGTCGCTCCTAGGGCTGTTGCGAATACTTAAAAGTCCCTACGGTCAAAATCATTGGGTTGCGACTCACCTTTACGAGTTGCTCGCTCGCTGCGCTCGCTCGGAATGTTATAGCCTTACCTAAAACCAATCCACCTTGCGTTCGTTTTTCGAAAAGACCGCGATTTTCCGATAATTTACAGACGCGCGGGATCGGTTTTGAGGTTAGGCTAGTTTTATAAGAGCGAACGAAGCGAGCGAGAAGCTACATCAATTCCCGCGCTATAGTTATATATCAAATGTTCTTTACTAACAATTCTCACCGATCGAAAGAAAGTTTCTGATTTGATAGAAGAATAACAGATATGTTTCGCTAGGTACGCGATTCGTGCTGATCGATGTATCTCGATGATGTTTTTGTTTTCGTTTTTGTTTTCGTTTTTGTTTTCGTTTTTGTTTTCGTTTTTGTTTTCGTTTTTGTTTTCGTTTTTGTTTTCTTTTTTGTTTTCGTTTTTGTTTTCGTTTTTGTTTTCTTTTTTGTTTTCGTTTTTGTTTTCGTTTTTGTTTTCGTTTTTTTTTTCGTGTTTGT
>NW_026869748.1:347500-355000 GCF_905332965.1 Bombus pascuorum | reverse complement strand
CCAGCGGCGTGTCGCTCCTAGGGCTGTTGCGAATACTTAAAAGTCCCTACGGTCAAAATCATTGGGTTGCGACTCACCTTTACGAGTTGCTCGCTCGCTGCGCTCGCTCGGAATGTTATAGCCTTACCTAAAACCAATCCACCTTGCGTTCGTTTTTCGAAAAGACCGCGATTTTCCGATAATTTACAGACGCGCGGGATCGGTTTTGAGGTTAGGCTAGTTTTATAAGAGCGAGCGAAGCGAGCGAGAAGCTACATCAATTCCCGCGCTATAGTTATATATCAAATGTTCTTTACTAACAATTCTCACCGATCGAAAGAAAGTTTCTGATTTGATAGAAGAATAACAGATATGTTTCGCTAGGTACGCGATTCGTGCTGATCGATGTATCTCGATGATGTTGTTGTTTTCGTTTTTGTTTTCGTTTTTGTTTTCGTTTTTGTTTTCGTTTTTCTTTTCGTGTTTGTTTTCGTTTTTGTTTTCGTTTTTGTTTTCTTTTTTGTTTTCGTTTTTGTTTTCGTTTTTGTTTTCGTTTTTGTTTTCGTTTTTGTTTTCGTTTTTGTTTTTGTTTTCGTTTTTGTTTTCGTTTTTGTTTTCGTTTTTGTTTTCGTTTTTGTTTTCGTTTTTGTTTTTGTTTTCGTTTTTGTTTTCGTTTTTGTTTTTGTTTTTGTTTTCGTTTTTGTTTTCGTGTTTGTTTTCGTTTTTGTTTTCGTTTTTGTTTTCGTTTTTGTTTTCGTTTTTGTTTTCGTGTTTGTTTTCGTTTTTGTTTTCGTTTTCGTTTTCGTTTTTGTTTTCGTTTTTGTTTTCGTTTTTGTTTTCGTTTTTGTTTTTTTTTCCTTTTCGTTTTTGTTTGTGTTTTTGTTTTCGTTTTTGTTTTCGTTTTTGATTTCGTTTTTGTTTTCGTTTTTGTTTTCGTTTTTGTTTTTGTTTTCGTTTTTGTTTTCGTTTTTGTTTTTGTTTTCCTTTTCGTTTTTGTTTGTGTTTTTGTTTTCGTTTTTGTTTTCGTTTTTGTTTTCGTTTTTGTTTTCGTTTTTGTTTTCGTTTTTGTTTTCGTTTTTGTTTTCGTTTTTGTTTTCGTTTTTGTTTTCGTTTTTGTTTTCGTTTTTGTTTTTGTTTTTGTCCTTGTTTCTGTCCTTGTCTTTGTCTTAATTGGTTTTTGTTTGTACGAGACTAAGTCCAGCGGCATAATGCTCTTCGATCGCACACGACCAAGTCCAGCGGCGTGTCGCTCCTAGGGCTGTTGCGAATACTTAAAAGTCCCTACGGTCAAAATCATTGGGTTGCGACTCACCTTTACGAGTTGCTCGCTCGCTGCGCTCGCTCGGAATGTTATAGCCTTACCTAAAACCAATCCACCTTGCGTTCGTTTTTCGAAAAGACCGCGATTTTCCGATAATTTACAGACGCGCGGGATCGGTTTTGAGGTTAGGCTAGTTTTATAAGAGCGAGCGAAGCGAGCGAGAAGCTACATCAATTCCCGCGCTATAGTTATATATCAAATGTTCTTTACTAACAATTCTCACCGATCGAAAGAAAGTTTCTGATTTGATAGAAGAATAACAGATATGTTTCGCTAGGTACGCGATTCGTGCTGATCGATGTATCTCGATGATGTTTTTGTTTTCGTTTTTGTTTTCGTTTTTGTTTTCGTTTTTGTTTTCGTTTTTGTTTTCGTTTTCGTTTTCGTTTTTGTTTTCTTTTTTGTTTTCGTTTTTGTTTTCGTTTTTGTTTTCGTTTTTGTTTTCGTTTTTGTTTTCGTTTTTGTTTTCGTTTTTGTTTTCGTTTTTGTTTTCGTTTTTGTTTTTGTTTTCGTTTTTGTTTTCGTTTTTGTTTTCGTTTTTGTTTTCGTTTTTGTTTTCGTTTTTGTTTTCGTTTTTGTTTTCGTTTTTGTTTTTGTTTTCGTTTTTGTTTTCGTTTTTGTTTTCGTTTTTGTTTTCGTTTTCGTTTTCGTTTTTGTTTTCGTTTTTGTTTTCGTTTTTGTTTTCGTTTTTGTTTTCGTTTTTGATTTCGTTTTTGTTTTCGTTTTTGTTTTCGTTTTTGTTTTCGTTTTTGTTTTTGTTTTCGTTTTTGTTTTCGTTTTTGTTTTCGTTTTTGTTTTCGTTTTTGTTTTCGTTTTTGTTTTCGTTTTTGTTTTTGTTTTCGTTTTTGTTTTCGTTTTTGTTTTTGTTTTCCTTTTCGTTTTTGTTTGTGTTTTTGTTTTCGTTTTTGTTTTCGTTTTTGTTTTCGTTTTTGTTTTCGTTTTTGTTTTCGTTTTTGTTTTCGTTTTTGTTTTCGTGTTTGTTTTCGTTTTTGTTTTCGTTTTTGTTTTCGTTTTTGTTTTTGTTTTCGTTTTTGTTTTCGTTTTTGTTTTCGTTTTTGTTTTTGTTTTCCTTTTCGTTTTTGTTTGTGTTTTTGTTTTTGTCCTTGTTTCTGTCCTTGTCTTTGTCTTAATTGGTTTTTGTTTGTACGAGACTAAGTCCAGCGGCATAATGCTCTTCGATCGCACACGACCAAGTCCAGCGGCGTGTCGCTCCTAGGGCTGTTGCGAATACTTAAAAGTCCCTACGGTCAAAATCATTGGGTTGCGACTCACCTTTACGAGTTGCTCGCTCGCTGCGCTCGCTCGGAATGTTATAGCCTTACCTAAAACCAATCCACCTTGCGTTCGTTTTTCGAAAAGACCGCGATTTTCCGATAATTTACAGACGCGCGGGATCGGTTTTGAGGTTAGGCTAGTTTTATAAGAGCGAGCGAAGCGAGCGAGAAGCTACATCAATTCCCGCGCTATAGTTATATATCAAATGTTCTTTACTAACAATTCTCACCGATCGAAAGAAAGTTTCTGATTTGATAGAAGAATAACAGATATGTTTCGCTAGGTACGCGATTCGTGCTGATCGATGTATCTCGATGATGTTTTTGTTTTCGTTTTTGTTTTCGTTTTTGTTTTCGTTTTTGTTTTCGTTTTTCTTTTCGTGTTTATTTTCGTTTTTGTTTTCGTTTTTGTTTTCGTTTTTGTTTTCGTTTTTGTTTTCGTTTTTGTTTTCGTTTTTGTTTTCGTTTTTGTTTTCGTTTTTGTTTTCGTTTTTGTTTTTGTTTTTGTTTTTGTTTTCGTTTTTGTTTTCGTTTTTGTTTTCGTTTTTGTTTTCGTTTTTGTTTTCGTTTTTGTTTTCGTTTTTGTTTTCGTTTTTGTTTTTGTTTTCGTTTTTGTTTTCGTTTTTGTTTTCGTTTTTGTTTTCGTTTTTGTTTTCGTTTTTGTTTCTGTTTTCGTTTTTGTTTTCGTTTTTGTTTTTGTTTTCCTTTTCGTTTTTGTTTGTGTTTTTGTTTTCGTTTTTGTTTTCGTTTTTGTTTTCGTTTTTGTTTTCGTTTTTGTTTTCGTTTTTGTTTTCGTTTTTGTTTTCGTGTTTGTTTTCGTTTTTGTTTTCGTTTTTGTTTTCGTTTTTGTTTTTGTTTTCGTTTTTGTTTTCGTTTTTGTTTTTGTTTTCCTTTTCGTTTTTGTTTGTGTTTTTGTTTTTGTCCTTGTTTCTGTCCTTGTCTTTGTCTTAATTGGTTTTTGTTTGTACGAGACTAAGTCCAGCGGCATAATGCTCTTCGATCGCACACGACCAAGTCCAGCTTCGTGTCGCTCCTAGGGCTGTTGCGAATACTTAAAAGTCCCTACGGTCAAAATCATTGGGTTGCGACTCACCTTTACGAGTTGCTCGCTCGCTGCGCTCGCTCGGAATGTTATAGCCTTACCTAAAACCAATCCACCTTGCGTTCGTTTTTCGAAAAGACCGCGATTTTCCGATAATTTACAGACGCGCGGGATCGGTTTTGAGGTTAGGCTAGTTTTATAAGAGCGAGCGAAGCGAGCGAGAAGCTACATCAATTCCCGCGCTATAGTTATATATCAAATGTTCTTTACTAACAATTCTCACCGATCGAAAGAAAGTTTCTGATTTGATAGAAGAATAACAGATATGTTTCGCTAGGTACGCGATTCGTGCTGATCGATGTATCTCGATGATGTTTTTGTTTTCGTTTTTGTTTTCGTTTTTGTTTTCGTTTTTGTTTTCGTTTTTGATTTCGTTTTTGTTTTCGTTTTTGTTTTCGTTTTTGTTTTCTTTTTTGTTTTCGTTTTTGTTTTCGTTTTTGTTTTCTTTTTTGTTTTCGTTTTTGTTTTCGTTTTTGTTTTCGTTTTTGTTTTCGTTTTTGTTTTCGTTTTTGTTTTCTTTTTTGTTTTCGTTTTTGTTTTCGTTTTTGTTTTCGTTTTTGTTTTCGTTTTTGTTTTCGTTTTTGTTTTCGTTTTTGTTTTCGTTTTTGTTTTCGTTTTTGTTTTCGTTTTTGTTTTCGTTTTTGTTTTCGTTTTTGTTTTCGTTTTTGTTTTTGTTTTCGTTTTTGTTTTCGTTTTTGTTTTCGTTTTTGTTTTCGTTTTTGTTTTCGTTTTTGTTTTCGTTTTTGTTTTTGTTTTCGTTTTTGTTTTCGTTTTTGTTTTTGTTTTCCTTTTCGTTTTTGTTTTCGTTTTTGTTTTCGTTTTTGTTTTCGTTTTTGTTTTCGTTTTTGTTTTCGTTTTTGTTTTCGTTTTTGATTTCGTTTTTGTTTTCGTTTTTGTTTTCGTTTTTGTTTTCGTTTTTGTTTTCGTTTTTGTTTTCGTTTTTGTTTTCGTTTTTGTTTTCGTGTTTGTTTTCGTTTTTGTTTTCGTTTTTGTTTTCGTTTTTGTTTTCGTTTTTGTTTTTGTTTTTGTCCTTGTTTCTGTCCTTGTCTTTGTCTTAATTGGTTTTTGTTTGTACGAGACTAAGTCCAGCGGCATAATGCTCTTCGATCGCACACGACCAAGTCCAGCGGCGTGTCGCTCCTAGGGCTGTTGCGAATACTTAAAAGTCCCTACGGTCAAAATCATTGGGTTGCGACTCACCTTTACGAGTTGCTCGCTCGCTGCGCTCGCTCGGAATGTTATAGCCTTACCTAAAACCAATCCACCTTGCGTTCGTTTTTCGAAAAGACCGCGATTTTCCGATAATTTACAGACGCGCGGGATCGGTTTTGAGGTTAGGCTAGTTTTATAAGAGCGAGCGAAGCGAGCGAGAAGCTACATCAATTCCCGCGCTATAGTTATATATCAAATGTTCTTTACTAACAATTCTCACCGATCGAAAGAAAGTTTCTGATTTGATAGAAGAATAACAGATATGTTTCGCTAGGTACGCGATTCGTGCTGATCGATGTATCTCGATGATGTTTTTGTTTTCGTTTTTGTTTTCTTTTTTGTTTTCGTTTTTGTTTTCGTTTTTGTTTTCTTTTTTGTTTTCGTTTTTGTTTTCGTTTTTGTTTTCGTTTTTGTTTTCGTTTTTGTTTTCGTTTTTGTTTTCGTTTTTGTTTTCGTTTTTGTTTTCTTTTTTGTTTTCGTTTTTTTTTTCGTTTTTGTTTTTTTTTTTGTTTTCGTTTTTGTTTTCGTTTTTGTTTTCGTTTTTGTTTTCGTTTTTGTTTTCGTTTTTGTTTTCGTTTTTGTTTTCGTTTTTGTTTTCGTTTTTGTTTTCGTTTTTGTTTTCGTTTTTGTTTTTGTTTTCGTTTTTGTTTTCGTTTTTGTTTTCGTTTTTGTTTTCGTTTTTGTTTTCGTTTTTGTTTTCGTTTTTGTTTTTGTTTTCGTTTTTGTTTTCGTTTTTGTTTTCGTTTTTGTTTTCGTTTTTGTTTTCGTTTTTGTTTTCGTGTTTGTTTTCGTTTTTGTTTTCGTTTTTGTTTTCGTTTTTGTTTTTGTTTTCGTTTTTGTTTTTGTTTTTGTCCTTGTTTCTGTCCTTGTCTTTGTCTTAATTGGTTTTTGTTTGTACGAGACTAAGTCCAGCGGCATAATGCTCTTCGATCGCACACGACCAAGTCCAGCGGCGTGTCGCTCCTAGGGCTGTTGCGAATACTTAAAAGTCCCTACGGTCAAAATCATTGGGTTGCGACTCACCTTTACGAGTTGCTCGCTCGCTGCGCTCGCTCGGAATGTTATAGCCTTACCTAAAACCAATCCACCTTGCGTTCGTTTTTCGAAAAGACCGCGATTTTCCGATAATTTACAGACGCGCGGGATCGGTTTTGAGGTTAGGCTACTTTTATAAGAGCGAGCGAAGCGAGCGAGAAGCTACATCAATTCCCGCGCTATAGTTATATATCAAATGTTCTTTACTAACAATTCTCACCGATCGAAAGAAAGTTTCTGATTTGATAGAAGAATAACAGATATGTTTCGCTAGGTACGCGATTCGTGCTGATCGATGTATCTCGATGATGTTTTTGTTTTCGTTTTTGTTTTCGTTTTTGTTTTCGTTTTTCTTTTCGTGTTTGTTTTCGTTTTTGTTTTCGTTTTTGTTTTCGTTTTTGTTTTCGTTTTTGTTTTCGTTTTTGTTTTCTTTTTTGTTTTCGTTTTTGTTTTCGTTTTTGTTTTCGTTTTTGTTTTCGTTTTTGTTTTCGTTTTTGTTTTCGTTTTTGTTTTCGTTTTTGTTTTCGTTTTTGTTTTCGTTTTTGTTTTTGTTTTCGTTTTTGTTTTCGTTTTTGTTTTCGTTTTTGTTTTCGTTTTTGTTTTCGTTTTTGTTTTCGTTTTTGTTTTTGTTTTCGTTTTTGTTTTCGTTTTTGTTTTTGTTTTCCTTTTCGTTTTTGTTTGTGTTTTTGTTTTCGTTTTTGTTTTCGTTTTTGTTTTCGTTTTTGTTTTCGTGTTTGTTTTCGTTTTTGTTTTCGTTTTTGTTTTCGTTTTTGTTTTTGTTTTCGTTTTTGTTTTCGTTTTTGTTTTTGTTTTCCTTTTCGTTTTTGTTTGTGTTTTTGTTTTTGTCCTTGTTTCTGTCCTTGTCTTTGTCTTAATTGGTTTTTGTTTGTACGAGACTAAGTCCAGCGGCATAATGCTCTTCGATCGCACACGACCAAGTCCAGCGGCGTGTCGCTCCTAGGGCTGTTGCGAATACTTAAAAGTCCCTACGGTCAAAATCATTGGGTTGCGACTCACCTTTACGAGTTGCTCGCTCGCTGCGCTCGCTCGGAATGTTATAGCCTTACCTAAAACCAATCCACCTTGCGTTCGTTTTTCGAAAAGACCGCGATTTTCCGATAATTTACAGACGCGCGGGATCGGTTTTGAGGTTAGGCTAGTTTTATAAGAGCGAGCGAAGCGAGCGAGAAGCTACATCAATTCCCGCGCTATAGTTATATATCAAATGTTCTTTACTAACAATTCTCACCGATCGAAAGAAAGTTTCTGATTTGATAGAAGAATAACAGATATGTTTCGCTAGGTACGCGATTCGTGCTGATCGATGTATCTCGATGATGTTGTTGTTTTCGTTTTTGTTTTCGTTTTTGTTTTCGTTTTTGTTTTCGTTTTTCTTTTCGTGTTTGTTTTCGTTTTTGTTTTCGTTTTTGTTTTCTTTTTTGTTTTCGTTTTTGTTTTCGTTTTTGTTTTCGTTTTTGTTTTCGTTTTTGTTTTCGTTTTTGTTTTTGTTTTCGTTTTTGTTTTCGTTTTTGTTTTCGTTTTTGTTTTCGTTTTTGTTTTCGTTTTTGTTTTTGTTT
>NW_026869748.1:342500-345000 GCF_905332965.1 Bombus pascuorum | reverse complement strand
AGACCGCGATTTTCCGATAATTTAGAGACGCGCGGGATCGGTTTGGAGGTTAGGCTAGTTTTATAAGAGCGAGCGAAGCGAGCGAGAAGCTACATCAATTCCCGCGCTATAGTTATATATCAAATGTTCTTTACTAACAATTCTCACCGATCGAAAGAAAGTTTCTGATTTGATAGAAGAATAACAGATATGTTTCGCTAGGTACGCGATTCGTGCTGATCGATGTATCTCGATGATGTTGTTGTTTTCGTTTTTGTTTTCATTTTTGTTTTCGTTTTTGTTTTCGTTTTTCTTTTCGTGTTTGTTTTCGTTTTTGTTTTCGTTTTTGTTTTCTTTTTTGTTTTCGTTTTTGTTTTCGTTTTTGTTTTCGTTTTTGTTTTCGTTTTTGTTTTCGTTTTTGTTTTCGTTTTTGTTTTCGTGTTTGTTTTCGTTTTTGTTTTCGTTTTCGTTTTCGTTTTTGTTTTCTTTTTTGTTTTCGTTTTTGTTTTCGTTTTTGTTTTCGTTTTTGTTTTCGTTTTTGTTTTCGTTTTTGTTTTCGTTTTTGATTTCGTTTTTGTTTTCGTTTTTGTTTTCGTTTTTGTTTTCGTTTTTGTTTTCGTTTTTGTTTTCGTTTTTGTTTTCGTTTTTGTTTTCGTGTTTGTTTTCGTTTTTGTTTTCGTTTTTGTTTTCGTTTTTGTTTTTGTTTTCGTTTTTGTTTTTGTTTTTGTCCTTGTTTCTGTCCTTGTCTTTGTCTTAATTGGTTTTTGTTTGTACGAGACTAAGTCCAGCGGCATAATGCTCTTCGATCGCACACGACCAAGTCCAGCGGCGTGTCGCTCCTAGGGCTGTTGCGAATACTTAAAAGTCCCTACGGTCAAAATCATTGGGTTGCGACTCACCTTTACGAGTTGCTCGCTCGCTGCGCTCGCTCGGAATGTTATAGCCTTACCTAAAACCAATCCACCTTGCGTTCGTTTTTCGAAAAGACCGCGATTTTCCGATAATTTACAGACGCGCGGGATCGGTTTTGAGGTTAGGCTAGTTTTATAAGAGCGAGCGAAGCGAGCGAGAAGCTACATCAATTCCCGCGCTATAGTTATATATCAAATGTTCTTTACTAACAATTCTCACCGATCGAAAGAAAGTTTCTGATTTGATAGAAGAATAACAGATATGTTTCGCTAGGTACGCGATTCGTGCTGATCGATGTATCTCGATGATGTTTTTGTTTTCGTTTTTGTTTTCGTTTTTGTTTTCGTTTTTGTTTTCGTTTTTCTTTTCGTGTTTGTTTTCGTTTTTGTTTTCGTTTTTGTTTTCGTTTTTGTTTTCGTTTTTGTTTCCGTTTTTGTTTTTGTTTTCGTTTTTGTTTTCGTTTTTGTTTTCGTTTTTGTTTTCGTTTTTGTTTTCGTTTTTGTTTTCGTTTTTGTTTTCGTTTTTGTTTTCGTTTTTGTTTTTGTTTTCGTTTTTGTTTTTGTTTTTGTTTTCGTTTTTGTTTTCGTTTTTGTTTTTGTTTTCGTTTTTGTTTTCGTTTTTGTTTTTGTTTTCCTTTTCGTTTTTGTTTTCGTTTTTGTTTTCGTTTTTGTTTTCGTTTTTGTTTTCGTTTTTGTTTTCGTTTTTGTTTTCGTTTTTGTTTTCGTTTTTGTTTTTGTTTTCGTTTTTGTTTTCGTTTTTGTTTTTGTTTTCCTTTTCGTTTTTGTTTGTGTTTTTGTTTTCGTTTTTGTTTTCGTTTTTGTTTTCGTTTTTGTTTTCTTTTTTGTTTTCGTTTTTGTTTTTGTTTTTGTTTTTTTTTTTGTTTTCGTTTTTGTTTTCGTTTTTGTTTTCGTTTTTGTTTTCGTTTTTGTTTTCGTTTTTGTTTTCGTTTTCGTTTTTGTTTTCGTTTTTGTTTTCGTTTTTGTTTTCGTTTTTGTTTTCGTTTTTGTTTTCGTTTTTGTTTTCGTTTTTGTTTTCGTTTTTGTTTTCGTTTTTGTTTTCGTTTTTGTTTTTGTTTTCGTTTTTGTTTTCGTTTTTGTTTTTGTTTTCCTTTTCGTTTTTGTTTGTGTTTTTGTTTTCGTTTTTGTTTTCGTTTTTGTTTTCGTTTTTGTTTTCTTTTTTGTTTTCGTTTTTGTTTTCGTTTTTGTTTTCTTTTTTGTTTTCGTTTTTGTTTTCGTTTTTGTTTTCGTTTTTGTTTTTGTTTTCGTTTTCGTTTTTGTTTTCGTTTTTGTTTTCTTTTTTGTTTTCGTTTTTGTTTTCGTTTTTGTTTTCTTTTTTGTTTTCGTTTTTGTTTTCGTTTTTGTTTTCGTTTTTGTTTTCGTTTTTGTTTTCGTTTTTGTTTTCGTTTTTGTTTTCGTTTTTGTTTTCGTTTTTGTTTTCGTTTTTGTTTTTGTTTTCGTTTTTGTTTTTGTTTTCGTTTTTGTTTTCGTTTTTGTTTTCGTTTTTGTTTTCGTTTTTGTTTTCGTTTTTGTTTTCGTTTTTGTTTTTGTTTTCGTTTTTGTTTTCGTTTTTGTTTTTGTTTTCCTTTTCGTTTTTGTTTGTGTTTTTGTTT
>NW_026869748.1:327500-337500 GCF_905332965.1 Bombus pascuorum | reverse complement strand
GTTTTTGTTTTCGTTTTTGTTTTCGTTTTTGTTTTCGTTTTTGTTTTCGTTTTTGTTTTCGTTTTTGTTTTCGTTTTTGTTTTCGTTTTTGTTTTCGTTTTTGTTTTTGTTTTCGTTTTTGTTTTCGTTTTTGTTTTTGTTTTCCTTTTCGTTTTTGTTTGTGTTTTTGTTTTCGTTTTTGTTTTCGTTTTTGTTTTCGTTTTTGTTTTCGTTTTTGTTTTCGTTTTTGTTTTCGTGTTTGTTTTCGTTTTTGTTTTCGTTTTTGTTTTCGTTTTTGTTTTTTTTTTCGTTTTTGTTTTCGTTTTTGTTTTTGTTTTCGTTTTTGTTTTCGTTTTTGTTTTCGTGTTTGTTTTCGTTTTTGTTTTCGTTTTCGTTTTTGTTTTTGTTTTCTTTTTTGTTTTCGTTTTTGTTTTCGTTTTTGTTTTCGTGTTTGTTTTCGTTTTTGTTTTCGTTTATGTTTTCGTTTTTGTTTTCGTTTTTGTTTTCGTTTCTGTTTTCGTTTTTGTTTTCGTTTTTGTTTTTGTTTTCGTTTTTGTTTTCGTTTTTGTTTTTGTTTTCCTTTTCGTTTTTGTTTTCGTTTTTGTTTTCGTTTTTGTTTTCGTTTTTGTTTTCGTTTTTGTTTTCGTTTTTGTTTTCGTGTTTGTTTTCGTTTTTGTTTTCGTTTTCGTTTTCGTTTTTGTTTTCTTTTTTGTTTTTGTTTTCGTTTTTGTTTTTGTTTTTGTTTTTGTTTTCCTTTTCGTTTTTGTTTTCGTTTTTGTTTTCGTTTTTGTTTTCGTTTTTGTTTTCGTTTTTGTTTTCGTGTTTGTTTTCGTTTTTGTTTTCGTTTTCGTTTTCGTTTTTGTTTTCTTTTTTGTTTTCGTGTTTGTTTTCGTTTTTGTTTTCGTTTTTGTTTTCGTTTTTGTTTTCGTTTTTGTTTTCGTTTTTGTTTTCGTTTTTGTTTTCGTTTTCGTTTTTGTTTTTGTTTTCGTTTTTGTTTTCGTTTTTGTTTTTGTTTTCGTTTTTGTTTTCGTTTTTGTTTTCGTTTTTGTTTTCGTTTTTGTTTTCGTTTTTGTTTTCGTTTTTGTTTTCGTTTTTGTTTTCGTTTTTGTTTTCGTTTTTGTTTTCGTTTTTGTTTTCGTTTTTCTTTTTGTTTTCGTTTTTGCTTTCGTTTTTGTTTTCGTTTTCCTTTTCGTTTTTGTTTGTGTTTTTGTTTTTGTCCTTGTTTCTGTCCTTGTCTTTGTCTTAATTTTTTTTTGTTTGTACGAGACTAAGTCCAGCGGCATAATGCTCTTCGATCGCACACGACCAAGACCAGCGGCGTGTCGCTCCTAGGGCTGTTGCGAATACTTAAAAGTCCCTACGGTCAAAATCATTGGGTTGCGACTCAACTTTACGAGTTGCTCGCTCGCTGCGCTCGCTCGGAATGTTATAGCCTTACCTAAAACCAATCCACCTTGCGTTCGTTTTTCGAAAAGACCGCGATTTTCCGATAATTTACAGACGCGCGGGATCGGTTTTGAGGTTAGGCTAGTTTTATAAGAGCGAGCGAAGCGAGCGAGAAGCTACATCAATTCCCGCGCTATAGTTATATATCAAATGTTCTTTACTAACAATTCTCACCGATCGAAAGAAAGTTTCTGATTTGATAGAAGAATAACAGATATGTATCGCTAGGTACGCGATTCGTGCTGATCGATGTATCTCGATGATGTTTTTGTTTTCGTTTTTGTTTTCGTTTTTGTTTTCGTTTTTGTTTTCGTTTTTGTTTTCGTTTTTGTTTTCGTTTTTGTTTTCGTTTTTGTTTTCGTTTTTGTTTTCGTTTTTGTTTTCGTTTTTGTTTTCGTTTTTGTTTTCGTTTTTGTTTTCGTTTTCGTTTTCGTTTTTGTTTTCTTTTTTGTTTTCGTTTTTGTTTTCGTTTTTGTTTTCGTTTTTGTTTTCGTTTTTGTTTTCGTTTTTGTTTTCGTTTTTGTTTTCGTTTTTGTTTTCGTTTTTGTTTTCGTTTTTGTTTTCGTTTTTGATTTCGTTTTTGTTTTCGTTTTTGTTTTCGTTTTTGTTTTCGTTTTTGTTTTTGTTTTCGTTTTTGTTTTCGTTTTTGTTTTCGTTTTTGTTTTCGTTTTTGATTTCGTTTTTGTTTTCGTTTTTGTTTTCGTTTTTGTTTTCGTGTTTGTTTTCGTTTTTGTTTTCGTTTTCGTTTTTGTTTTCGTTTTTGTTTTCGTTTTTGTTTTCGTTTTTGTTTTCGTTTTTGTTTTCGTTTTTGTTTTCGTTTTTGTTTTCGTTTTTGTTTTCGTTTTTGTTTTTGTTTTTGTTTTCGTTTTTGTTTTCGTTTTTGTTTTCGTTTTTGTTTTCGTTTGTTTTCGTTTTTGTTTTCGTTTTTGTTTTTGTTTTCGTTTTTGTTTTCGTTTTTGTTTTTGTTTTCCTTTTCGTTTTTGTTTGTGTTTTTGTTTTCGTTTTTGTTTTCGTTTTTGTTTTCGTTTTTGTTTTCGTTTTTGTTTTCGTTTTTGTTTTCGTTTTTGTTTTCGTGTTTGTTTTCGTTTTTGTTTTCGTTTTTGTTTTCGTTTTTGTTTTTGTTTTCGTTTTTGTTTTCGTTTTTGTTTTTGTTTTCCTTTTCGTTTTTGTTTGTGTTTTTGTTTTTGTCCTTGTTTCTGTCCTTGTCTTTGTCTTAATTGGTTTTTGTTTGTACGAGACTAAGTCCAGCGGCATAATGCTCTTCGATCGCACACGACCAAGTCCAGCGGCGTGTCGCTCCTAGGGCTGTTGCGAATACTTAAAAGTCCCTACGGTCAAAATCATTGGGTTGCGACTCACCTTTACGAGTTGCTCGCTCGCTGCGCTCGCTCGGAATGTTATAGCCTTACCTAAAACCAATCCACCTTGCGTTCGTTTTTCGAAAAGACCGCGATTTTCCGATAATTTACAGACGCGCGGGATCGGTTTTGAGGTTAGGCTAGTTTTATAAGAGCGAGCGAAGCGAGCGAGAAGCTACATCAATTCCCGCGCTATAGTTATATATCAAATGTTCTTTACTAACAATTCTCACCGATCGAAAGAAAGTTTCTGATTTGATAGAAGAATAACAGATATGTTTCGCTAGGTACGCGATTCGTGCTGATCGATGTATCTCGATGATGTTTTTGTTTTCGTTTTTGTTTTCGTTTTTGTTTTCGTTTTTGTTTTCGTTTTTGTTTTCGTTTTTGTTTTCGTTTTTGTTTTCGTTTTTGTTTTCGTTTTTGTTTTCGTTTTTGTTTTCGTTTTTGTTTTCGTTTTTGTTTTCGTTTTTGTTTTCGTTTTCGTTTTCGTTTTTGTTTTCTTTTTTGTTTTCGTTTTTGTTTGTGTTTTTGTTTTCGTTTTTGTTTTCGTTTTTGTTTTCGTTTTTGTTTTCGTTTTTGTTTTCGTTTTTGTTTTCGTTTTTGTTTTCGTGTGTTTTCGTTTTTGTTTTCGTTTTTGTTTTCGTTTTTGTTTTCGTTTTTGTTTTCGTTTTTGTTTTCGTTTTTGTTTTCGTTTTTGTTTTCGTGTTTGTTTTCGTTTTTGTTTTCGTTTTCGTTTTTGTTTTCGTTTTTGTTTTCGTTTTTGTTTTCGTTTTTGTTTTCGTTTTTGTTTTCGTTTTTGTTTTCGTTTTTGTTTTCGTTTTTGTTTTCGTTTTTGTTTTCGTTTTTGTTTTCGTTTTTGTTTTCGTTTTTGTTTTCGTTTTTGTTTTCGTTTTTGTTTTTGTTTTCGTTTTTGTTTTCGTTTTTGTTTTCGTTTTCCTTTTCGTTTTTGTTTGTGTTTTTGTTTTTGTCCTTGTTTCTGTCCTTGTCTTTGTCTTAATTGGTTTTTGTTTGTACGAGACTAAGTCCAGCGGCATAATGCTCTTCGATCGCACACGACCAAGTCCAGCGGCGTGTCGCTCCTAGGGCTGTTGCGAATACTTAAAAGTCCCTACGGTCAAAATCATTGGGTTGCGACTCACCTTTACGAGTTGCTCGCTCGCTGCGCTCGCTCGGAATGTTATAGCCTTACCTAAAACCAATCCACCTTGCGTTCGTTTTTCGAAAAGACCGCGATTTTCCGATAATTTACAGACGCGCGGGATCGGTTTTGAGGTTAGGCTAGTTTTATAAGAGCGAGCGAAGCGAGCGAGAAGCTACATCAATTCCCGCGCTATGGTTATATATCAAATGTTCTTTACTAACAATTCTCACCGATCGAAAGAAAGTTTCTGATTTGATAGAAGAATAACAGATATGTTTCGCTAGGTACGCGATTCGTGCTGATCGATGTATCTCGATGATGTTTTTGTTTTCGTTTTTGTTTTCGTTTTTGTTTTCGTTTTTGTTTTCGTTTTTGATTTCGTTTTTGTTTTCGTTTTTGTTTTCGTTTTTGTTTTCTTTTTTGTTTTCGTTTTTGTTTTCGTTTTTGTTTTCTTTTTTGTTTTCGTTTTTGTTTTCGTTTTTGTTTTCGTTTTTGTTTTCGTTTTTGTTTTCGTTTTTGTTTTCTTTTTTGTTTTCGTTTTTGTTTTCGTTTTTGTTTTCGTTTTTGTTTTCGTTTTTGTTTTCGTTTTTGTTTTCGTTTTTGTTTTCGTTTTTGTTTTCGTTTTTGTTTTCGTTTTTGTTTTCGTTTTTGTTTTCGTTTTTGTTTTCGTTTTTGTTTTTGTTTTCGTTTTTGTTTTCGTTTTTGTTTTCGTTTTTGTTTTCGTTTTTGTTTTCGTTTTTGTTTTCGTTTTTGTTTTTGTTTTCGTTTTTGTTTTCGTTTTTGTTTTCTTTTTTGTTTTCGTTTTTGTTTTCGTTTTTGTTTTCGTTTTTGTTTTCGTTTTTGTTTTCGTTTTTGTTTTCGTTTTTGTTTTCGTTTTTGTTTTCGTTTTTGTTTTCGTGTTTGTTTTCGTTTTTGTTTTCGTTTTTGTTTTCTTTTTTGTTTTCGTTTTTGTTTTCGTTTTTGTTTTCGTTTTTGTTTTCGTTTTTGTTTTCGTTTTTGTTTTCGTTTTTGTTTTCTTTTTGTTTTCGTTTTTGTTTTCGTTTTTGTTTTTGTTTTCCTTTTCGTTTTTGTTTTCGTTTTTGTTTTCGTTTTTGTTTTCGTTTTTGTTTTCGTTTTTGTTTTCGTTTTTGTTTTCGTTTTTGTTTTCGTTTTTGTTTTCGTTTTTGTTTTCGTTTTTGTTTTTGTTTTCGTTTTTGTTTTCGTTTTTGTTTTTGTTTTCCTTTTCGTTTTTGTTTGTGTTTTTGTTTTCGTTTTTGTTTTCGTTTTTGTTTTCGTTTTTTTTTCGTGTTTGTTTTCGTTTTTGTTTTCGTTTTTGTTTTCGTTTTTGTTTTCGTTTTTGTTTTCGTTTTTGTTTTCGTTTTTGTTTTCGTTTTTGTTTTCGTTTTTGTTTTCGTTTTTGTTTTCGTTTTTGTTTTTGTTTTCGTTTTTGTTTTCGTTTTTGTTTTCGTTTTTGTTTTCGTTTTTGTTTTCGTTTTTGTTTTCGTTTTTGTTTTCGTTTTTGTTTTCGTTTTTGTTTTTGTTTTCGTTTTTGTTTTCGTTTTTGTTTTCGTTTTTGTTTTCGTTTTTGTTTTCGTTTTTGTTTTCGTTTTTGTATCTGTTTTCGTTTTTGTTTTCGTTTTTCTTTTCGTGTTTGTTTTCGTTTTTGTTTTCGTTTTTGTTTTCGTTTTTGTTTTCGTTTTTGTTTTCGTTTTTGTTTTCTTTTTTGTTTTCGTTTTTGTTTTCGTTTTTGTTTTCGTTTTTGTTTTCGTTTTTGTTTTCGTTTTTGTTTTCGTTTTTGTTTTCGTTTTTGTTTTCGTTTTTGTTTTCGTTTTTGTTTTTGTTTTCGTTTTTGTTTTCGTTTTTGTTTTCGTTTTTGTTTTCGTTTTTGTTTTCGTTTTTGTTTTCGTTTTTGTTTTTGTTTTCGTTTTTGTTTTCGTTTTTGTTTTTGTTTTCCTTTTCGTTTTTGTTTGTGTTTTTGTTTTCGTTTTTGTTTTCGTTTTTGTTTTCGTTTTTGTTTTCGTGTTTGTTTTCGTTTTTGTTTTCGTTTTTGTTTTCGTTTTTGTTTTTGTTTTCGTTTTTGTTTTCGTTTTTGTTTTTGTTTTCCTTTTCGTTTTTGTTTGTGTTTTTGTTTTTGTCCTTGTTTCTGTCCTTGTCTTTGTCTTAATTGGTTTTTGTTTGTACGAGACTAAGTCCAGCGGCATAATGCTCTTCGATCGCACACGACCAAGTCCAGCGGCGTGTCGCTCCTAGGGCTGTTGCGAATACTTAAAAGTCCCTACGGTCAAAATCATTGGGTTGCGACTCACCTTTACGAGTTGCTCGCTCGCTGCGCTCGCTCGGAATGTTATAGCCTTACCTAAAACCAATCCACCTTGCGTTCGTTTTTCGAAAAGACCGCGATTTTCCGATAATTTACAGACGCGCGGGATCGGTTTTGAGGTTAGGCTACTTTTATAAGAGCGAGCGAAGCGAGCGAGAAGCTACATCAATTCCCGCGCTATAGTTATATATCAAATGTTCTTTACTAACAATTCTCACCGATCGAAAGAAAGTTTCTGATTTGATAGAAGAATAACAGATATGTTTCGCTAGGTACGCGATTCGTGCTGATCGATGTATCTCGATGATGTTTTTGTTTTCGTTTTTGTTTTCGTTTTTGTTTTCGTTTTTGTTTTCGTTTTTGTTTTCGTTTTTGTTTTCGTTTTTGTTTTCGTTTTTGTTTTCGTTTTTGTTTTCGTTTTTGTTTTCGTTTTTGTTTTTGTTTTTGTTTTCGTTTTCGTTTTCGTTTTTGTTTTCTTCTTTGTTTTCGTTTTTGTTTTCGTTTTTGTTTTCGTTTTTGTTTTCGTTTTTGTTTTCGTTTTTGTTTTCGTTTTTGTTTTCGTTTTTGTTTTCGTTTTTGTTTTCGTTTTTGATTTCGTTTTTGTTTTCGTTTTTGTTTTCGTTTTTGTTTTCGTTTTTGTTTTTGTTTTCGTTTTTGTTTTCGTTTTTGTTTTCGTTTTTGTTTTCGTTTTTGTTTTCGTTTTTGTTTTCGTTTTTGTTTTTGTTTTCGTTTTTGTTTTCGTTTTTGTTTTTGTTTTCCTTTTCGTTTTTGTTTGTGTTTTTGTTTTCGTTTTTGTTTTCGTTTTTGTTTTCGTTTTTGTTTTCGTTTTTGTTTTCGTTTTTGTTTTCGTTTTTGTTTTCGTTTTTGTTTTCGTTTTTGTTTTCGTTTTTGTTTTCCTTTTTTGTTTTCGTTTTTGTTTTCGTTTTTGTTTTCGTTTTTGTTTTCGTTTTTGCTTTCGTTTTTGTTTTTGTTTTTGTTTTTGTTTTCGTTTTTGTTTTCGTTTTTGTTTTCGTTTTTGTTTTCGTTTTTGTTTTCGTTTTTGTTTTTGTTTTCGTTTTTGTTTTCGTTTTTGTTTTTGTTTTCCTTTTCGTTTTTGTTTTTGTTTTCGTTTTCGTTTTTGTTTTCGTTTTTGTTTTCGTTTTTGTTTTCGCTTTTGTTTTTGTTTTCGTTTTCGTTTTCGTTTTCGTTTTTGTTTTCGTTTTTGTTTTCGTTTTTGTTTTCGTTTTTGTTTTCGTTTTTGTTTTCGTTTTTGTTTTCGTTTTTGTTTTCGTTTTTGTTTTCGTTTTTGTTTTCGTTTTTGTTTTCGTTTTTGTTTTCGTTTTTGTTTTCGTTTTTGTTTTCGTTTTTGTTTTCGTTTTTGTTTTCGTTTTTGTTTTTGTTTTCGTTTTTGTTTTCGTTTTTGTTTTCGTTTTTGTTTTCGTTTTTGTTTTCGTTTTTGTTTTCGTTTTTGTTTTCGTTTTTGTTTTTGTTTTCGTTTTTGTTTTCGTTTTTGTTTTTGTTTTCCTTTTCGTTTTTGTTTGTGTTTTTGTTTTCGTTTTTGTTTTCGTTTTTGTTTTCGTTTTTGTTTTCGTTTTTGTTTTCGTTTTTGTTTTCGTTTTTGTTTTCGTTTTTGTTTTCGTTTTTGTTTTCGTTTTTGTTTTCCTTTTTTGTTTTCGTTTTTGTTTTCGTTTTTGTTTTCGTTTTTGTTTTCGTTTTTGCTTTCGTTTTTGTTTTTGTTTTCGTTTTTGTTTTCGTTTTTGTTTTCGTTTTTGTTTTCGTTTTTGTTTTCGTTTTTGTTTTCGTTTTTGTTTTTGTTTTCGTTTTTGTTTTCGTTTTTGTTTTTGTTTTCCTTTTCGTTTTTGTTTGTGTTTTTGTTTTCGTTTTTTGTTTTCGTTTTTGTTTTCGTTTTTGTTTTCGTTTTTGTTTTTGTTTTCGTTTTTGTTTTCGTTTTTGTTTTTGTTTTCCTTTTCGTTTTTGTTTGTGTTTTTGTTTTTGTCCTTGTTTCTGTCCTTGTCTTTGTCTTAATTGGTTTTTGTTTGTACGAGACTAAGTCCAGCGGCATAATGCTCTTCGATCGCACACGACCAAGTCCAGCGGCGTGTCGCTCCTAGGGCTGTTGCGAATACTTAAAAGTCCCTACGGTCAAAATCATTGGGTTGCGACTCACCTTTACGAGTTGCTCGCTCGCTGCGCTCGCTCGGAATGTTATAGCCTTACCTAAAACCAATCCACCTTGCGTTCGTTTTTCGAAAAGACCGCGATTTTCCGATAATTTACAGACGCGCGGGATCGGTTTTGAGGTTAGGCTAGTTTTATAAGAGCGAGCGAAGCGAGCGAGAAGCTACATCAATTCCCGCGCTATAGTTATATATCAAATGTTCTTTACTAACAATTCTCACCGATCGAAAGAAAGTTTCTGATTTGATAGAAGAATAACAGATATGTTTCGCTAGGTACGCGATTCGTGCTGATCGATGTATCTCGATGATGTTTTTGTTTTCGTTTTTGTTTTCGTTTTTGTTTTCGTTTTTGTTTTCGTTTTTGTTTTCGTTTTTGTTTTCGTTTTTGTTTTCGTTTTTGTTTTCGTTTTTGTTTTCGTTTTTGTTTTCGTTTTTGTTTTCGTTTTTGTTTTCGTTTTTGTTTTCGTTTTCGTTTTCGTTTTTGTTTTCTTTTTTGTTTTCGTTTTTGTTTTCGTTTTTGTTTTCGTTTTTGTTTTCGTTTTTGTTTTCGTTTTTGTTTTCGTTTTTGTTTTCGTTTTTGTTTTCGTTTTTGTTTTCGTTTTTGTTTTCGTTTTTGATTTCGTTTTTGTTTTCGTTTTTGTTTTCGTTTTTGTTTTCGTTTTTGTTTTTGTTTTCGTTTTTGTTTTCGTTTTTGTTTTCGTTTTTGTTTTCGTTTTTGTTTTCGTTTTTGTTTTCGTTTTTGTTTTTGTTTTCGTTTTTGTTTTCGTTTTTGTTTTTGTTTTCCTTTTCGTTTTTGTTTGTGTTTTTGTTTTCGTTTTTGTTTTCGTTTTTGTTTTCGTTTTTGTTTTCGTTTTTGTTTTCGTTTTTGTTTTCGTTTTTGTTTTCGTTTTTGTTTTCGTGTTTGTTTTCGTTTTTGTTTTCGTTTTTGTTTTCGTTTTTGTTTTCGTTTTTGTTTTCGTTTTTGTTTTCGTTTTTGTTTTCGTTTTTGTTTTCGTTTTTGTTTTCGTTTTTGTTTTCGTGTTTGTTTTCGTTTTTGTTTTCGTTTTCGTTTTTGTTTTCGTTTTTGTTTTCGTTTTTGTTTTCGTTTTTGTTTTCGTTTTTGTTTTCGTTTTTGTTTTCGTTTTTGTTTTCGTTTTTGTTTTCGTTTTTGTTTTCGTTTTTGTTTTCGTTTTTGTTTTTGTTTTCGTTTTTGTTTTCGTTTTTGTTTTCGTTTTCCTTTTCGTTTTTGTTTGTGTTTTTGTTTTTGTCCTTGTTTCTGTCCTTGTCTTTGTCTTAATTGGTTTTTGTTTGTACGAGACTAAGTCCAGCGGCATAATGCTCTTCGATCGCACACGACCAAGTCCAGCGGCGTGTCGCTCCTAGGGCTGTTGCGAATACTTAAAAGTCCCTACGGTCAAAATCATTGGGTTGCGACTCACCTTTACGAGTTGCTCGCTCGCTGCGCTCGCTCGGAATGTTATAGCCTTACCTAAAACCAATCCACCTTGCGTTCGTTTTTCGAAAAGACCGCGATTTTCCGATAATTTACAGACGCGCGGGATCGGTTTTGAGGTTAGGCTAGTTTTATAAGAGCGAGCGAAGCGAGCGAGAAGCTACATCAATTCCCGCGCTATAG
>NW_026869748.1:287500-295000 GCF_905332965.1 Bombus pascuorum | reverse complement strand
TTTGTTTTCGTTTTTGTTTTCGTTTTTGTTTTCGTTTTTGTTTTCGTGTTTGTTTTCGTTTTTGTTTTCGTTTTTGTTTTCGTTTTTGTTTTCGTTTTTGTTTTCGTTTTTGTTTTTGTTTTTGTTTTCGTTTTTGTTTTCGTTTTTGTTTTCGTTTTTGATTTCGTTTTTGTTTTCGTTTTTGTTTTCGTTTTTGTTTTCGTTTTTGTTTTCGTTTTTTATTCGTGTTTGTTTACGTTTTTGTTTTCGTTTTTGTTTTCGTTTTTGTTTTTGTTTTCGTTTTTGTTTTTGTTTTTGTCCTTGTTTCTGTCCTTGTCTTTGTCTTAATTGGTTTTTGTTTGTACGAGACTAAGTCCAGCGGCATAATGCTCTTCGATCGCACACGACCAAGTCCAGCGGCGTGTCGCTCCTAGGGCTGTTGCGAATACTTAAAAGTCCCTACGGTCAAAATCATTGGGTTGCGACTCACCTTTACGAGTTGCTCGCTCGCTGCGCTCGCTCGGAATGTTATAGCCTTACCTAAAACCAATCCACCTTGCGTTCGTTTTTCGAAAAGACCGCGATTTTCCGATAATTTACAGACGCGCGGGATCGGTTTTGAGGTTAGGCTAGTTTTATAAGAGCGAGCGAAGCGAGCGAGAAGCTACATCAATTCCCGCGCTATAGTTATATATCAAATGTTCTTTACTAACAATTCTCACCGATCGAAAGAAAGTTTCTGATTTGATAGAAGAATAACAGATATGTTTCGCTAGGTACGCGATTCGTGCTGATCGATGTATCTCGATGATGTTTTTGTTTTCGTTTTTGTTTTCTTTTTTGTTTTCTTTTTTGTTTTCGTTTTTGTTTTCGTTTTTGTTTTCGTTTTTGTTTTCGTTTTCGTTTTTGTTTTCGTTTTTGTTTTCGTGTTTGTTTTCGTTTTTGTTTTCGTTTTTGTTTTCGTTTTTGTTTTCGTTTTTGTTTTCGTGTTTGTTTTCGTTTTTGTTTTCGTTTTTGTTTTCGTTTTTGTTTTCGTTTTTGTTTTCGTTTTTGTTTTTGTTTTTGTTTTCGTTTTTGTTTTCGTTTTTGTTTTCGTTTTTGATTTCGTTTTTGTTTTCGTTTTTGTTTTCGTTTTTGTTTTCGTTTTTGTTTTCGTTTTTTATTCGTGTTTGTTTACGTTTTTGTTTTCGTTTTTGTTTTCGTTTTTGTTTTTGTTTTCGTTTTTGTTTTTGTTTTTGTCCTTGTTTCTGTCCTTGTCTTTGTCTTAATTGGTTTTTGTTTGTACGAGACTAAGTCCAGCGGCATAATGCTCTTCGATCGCACACGACCAAGTCCAGCGGCGTGTCGCTCCTAGGGCTGTTGCGAATACTTAAAAGTCCCTACGGTCAAAATCATTGGGTTGCGACTCACCTTTACGAGTTGCTCGCTCGCTGCGCTCGCTCGGAATGTTATAGCCTTACCTAAAACCAATCCACCTTGCGTTCGTTTTTCGAAAAGACCGCGATTTTCCGATAATTTACAGACGCGCGGGATCGGTTTTGAGGTTAGGCTAGTTTTATAAGAGCGAGCGAAGCGAGCGAGAAGCTACATCAATTCCCGCGCTATAGTTATATATCAAATGTTCTTTACTAACAATTCTCACCGATCGAAAGAAAGTTTCTGATTTGATAGAAGAATAACAGATATGTTTCGCTAGGTACGCGATTCGTGCTGATCGATGTATCTCGATGATGTTTTTGTTTTCTTTTTTGTTTTTTTTTTTTTTTTTTTTTTTTTTTTCGTTTTTGTTTTCGTTTTTGTTTTCGTTTTTGTTTTCGTTTTCGTTTTTGTTTTCGTTTTTGTTTTCGTGTTTGTTTTCGTTTTTGTTTTCGTTTTTGTTTTCGTTTTTGTTTTCGTTTTTGTTTTCGTGTTTGTTTTCGTTTTTGTTTTCGTTTTTGTTTTCGTTTTTGTTTTCGTTTTTGTTTTCGTTTTTGTTTTTGTTTTTGTTTTCGTTTTTGTTTTCGTTTTTGTTTTCGTTTTTGATTTCGTTTTTGTTTTCGTTTTTGTTTTCGTTTTTGTTTTCGTTTTTGTTTTCGTTTTTTATTCGTGTTTGTTTACGTTTTTGTTTTCGTTTTTGTTTTCGTTTTTGTTTTTGTTTTCGTTTTTGTTTTTGTTTTTGTCCTTGTTTCTGTCCTTGTCTTTGTCTTAATTGGTTTTTGTTTGTACGAGACTAAGTCCAGCGGCATAATGCTCTTCGATCGCACACGACCAAGTCCAGCGGCGTGTCGCTCCTAGGGCTGTTGCGAATACTTAAAAGTCCCTACGGTCAAAATCATTGGGTTGCGACTCACCTTTACGAGTTGCTCGCTCGCTGCGCTCGCTCGGAATGTTATAGCCTTACCTAAAACCAATCCACCTTGCGTTCGTTTTTCGAAAAGACCGCGATTTTCCGATAATTTACAGACGCGCGGGATCGGTTTTGAGGTTAGGCTAGTTTTATAAGAGCGAGCGAAGCGAGCGAGAAGCTACATCAATTCCCGCGCTATAGTTATATATCAAATGTTCTTTACTAACAATTCTCACCGATCGAAAGAAAGTTTCTGATTTGATAGAAGAATAACAGATATGTTTCGCTAGGTACGCGATTCGTGCTGATCGATGTATCTCGATGATGTTTTTGTTTTCGTTTTTGTTTTCTTTTTTTTTTTCTTTTTTTTTTTCGTTTTTTTTTTCGTTTTTGTTTTCGTTTTTGTTTTCGTTTTCGTTTTTGTTTTCGTTTTTGTTTTCTTTTTTGTTTTCGTTTTTGTTTTCGTTTTTGTTTTCGTTTTTGTTTTCGTTTTTGTTTTCGTTTTTGTTTTCGTTTTTGTTTTCGTTTTTGTTTTCGTTTTTGTTTTCGTTTTTGTTTTTGTTTTCGTTTTTGTTTTCGTTTTTGTTTTCGTTTTTGTTTTCGTTTTTGTTTTCGTTTTTGATTTCGTGTTTGTTTTCGTTTTTGTTTTCGTTTTTGTTTTCGTTTTTGTTTTTGTTTTCGTTTTTGTTTTCGTTTTTGTTTTCGTTTTTGTTTTCGTTTTTGTTTTTGTTTTTGTTTTCGTTTTTGTTTTCGTTTTTGTTTTCGTTTTTGTTTTCGTTTTTGTTTTCGTTTTTGTTTTCGTTTTTGTTTTCGTTTTTGTTTTCGTTTTCGTTTTCGTTTTTGATTTTGTTTTCGTTTTTGTTTTCGTTTTTGTTTTCGTTTTTGTTTTCGTTTTTGTTTTCGTTTTTGTTTTCGTTTTTGTTTTTGTTTTCGTTTTTGTTTTCGTTTTTGTTTTTGTTTTCCTTTTCGTTTTTGTTTGTGTTTTTGTTTTCGTTTTTGTTTTCGTTTTTGTTTTCGTTTTTGTTTTCGTTTTTGTTTTCGTTTTTGTTTTCGTTTTTGTTTTTGTTTTCGTTTTTGTTTTCGTGTTTGTTTTCGTTTTTGTTTTCGTTTTTGTTTTCGTTTTTGTTTTCTTTTTTGTTTTCGTTTTTGTTTTCGTTTTTGTTTTCGTTTTTGTTTTCGTTTTTGTTTTCGTTTTTGTTTTCGTTTTTGTTTTCGTGTTTGTTTTCGTTTTTGTTTTCGTTTTTGTTTTCGTTTTTGTTTTTGTTTTTGTTTTCTTTTTTGTTTTCGTTTTCGTTTTTGTTTTCGTTTTTGTTTTTGTTTTCCTTTTCGTTTTTGTTTGTGTTTTTGTTTTTGTCCTTGTTTCTGTCCTTGTCTTTGTCTTAATTGGTTTTTGTTTGTACGAGACTAAGTCCAGCGGCATAATGCTCTTCGATCCCACACGACCAAGTCCAGCGGCGTGTCGCTCCTAGGGCTGTTGCGAATACTTAAAAGTCCCTACGGTCAAAATCATTGGGTTGCGACTCACCTTTACGAGTTGCTCGCTCGCTGCGCTCGCTCGGAATGTTATAGCCTTACCTAAAACCAATCCACCTTGCGTTCGTTTTTCGAAAAGACCGCGATTTTCCGATAATTTACAGACGCGCGGGATCGGTTTTGAGGTTAGGCTAGTTTTATAAGAGCGAGCGAAGCGAGCGAGAAGCTACATCAATTCCCGCGCTATAGTTATATATCAAATGTTCTTTACTAACAATTCTCACCGATCGAAAGAAAGTTTCTGATTTGATAGAAGAATAACAGATATGTTTCGCTAGGTACGCGATTCGTGCTGATCGATGTATCTCGATGATGTTGTTGTTTTCGTTTTTGTTTTCATTTTTGTTTTCGTTTTTGTTTTCGTTTTTCTTTTCGTGTTTGTTTTCGTTTTTGTTTTCGTTTTTGTTTTCTTTTTTGTTTTCGTTTTTGTTTTCGTTTTTGTTTTCGTTTTTGTTTTCGTTTTTGTTTTCGTTTTTGTTTTCGTTTTTGTTTTCGTGTTTGTTTTCGTTTTTGTTTTCGTTTTCGTTTTCGTTTTTGTTTTCTTTTTTGTTTTCGTTTTTGTTTTCGTTTTTGTTTTCGTTTTTGTTTTCGTTTTTGTTTTCGTTTTTGTTTTCGTTTTTGATTTCGTTTTTGTTTTCGTTTTTGTTTTCGTTTTTGTTTTCGTTTTTGTTTTCGTTTTTGTTTTCGTTTTTGTTTTCGTTTTTGTTTTCGTGTTTGTTTTCGTTTTTGTTTTCGTTTTTGTTTTCGTTTTTGTTTTTGTTTTCGTTTTTGTTTTTGTTTTTGTCCTTGTTTCTGTCCTTGTCTTTGTCTTAATTGGTTTTTGTTTGTACGAGACTAAGTCCAGCGGCATAATGCTCTTCGATCGCACACGACCAAGTCCAGCAGCGTGTCGCTCCTAGGGCTGTTGCGAATACTTAAAAGTCCCTACGGTCAAAATCATTGGGTTGCGACTCACCTTTACGAGTTGCTCGCTCGCTGCGCTCGCTCGGAATGTTATAGCCTTACCTAAAACCAATCCACCTTGCGTTCGTTTTTCGAAAAGACCGCGATTTTCCGATAATTTACAGACGCGCGGGATCGGTTTTGAGGTTAGGCTAGTTTTATAAGAGCGAGCGAAGCGAGCGAGAAGCTACATCAATTCCCGCGCTATAGTTATATATCAAATGTTCTTTACTAACAATTCTCACCGATCGAAAGAAAGTTTCTGATTTGATAGAAGAATAACAGATATGTTTCGCTAGGTACGCGATTCGTGCTGATCGATGTATCTCGATGATGTTTTTGTTTTCGTTTTTGTTTTCGTTTTTGTTTTCGTTTTTGTTTTCGTTTTTCTTTTCGTTTTTGTTTTCGTTTTTGTTTTCGTTTTTGTTTTCGTTTTTGTTTTCGTTTTTGTTTCCGTTTTTGTTTTTGTTTTCGTTTTTGTTTTCGTTTTTGTTTTCGTTTTTGTTTTCGTTTTTGTTTTCGTTTTTGTTTTCGTTTTTGTTTTCGTTTTTGTTTTCGTTTTTGTTTTTGTTTTCGTTTTTGTTTTCGTTTTTGTTTTTGTTTTTGTTTTCGTTTTTGTTTTTGTTTTCGTTTTTGTTTTCGTTTTTGTTTTTGTTTTCCTTTTCGTTTTTGTTTTCGTTTTTGTTTTCGTTTTTGTTTTCGTTTTTGTTTTCGTTTTTGTTTTCGTTTTTGTTTTCGTTTTTGTTTTCGTTTTTGTTTTTGTTTTCGTTTTTGTTTTCGTTTTTGTTTTTGTTTTCCTTTTCGTTTTTGTTTGTGTTTTTGTTTTCGTTTTTGTTTTCGTTTTTGTTTTCGTTTTTGTTTTCTTTTTTGTTTTCGTTTTTGTTTTCGTTTTTGTTTTCTTTTTTGTTTTCGTTTTTGTTTTCGTTTTTGTTTTCGTTTTTGTTTTCGTTTTTGTTTTCGTTTTTGTTTTCGTTTTCGTTTTTGTTTTCGTTTTTGTTTTCGTTTTTGTTTTCGTTTTTGTTTTCGTTTTTGTTTTCGTTTTTGTTTTCGTTTTTGTTTTCGTTTTTGTTTTCGTTTTTGTTTTCGTTTTTGTTTTTGTTTTCGTTTTTGTTTTCGTTTTTGTTTTTGTTTTCCTTTTCGTTTTTGTTTGTGTTTTTGTTTTCGTTTTTGTTTTCGTTTTTGTTTTCGTTTTTGTTTTCTTTTTTGTTTTCGTTTTTGTTTTCGTTTTTGTTTTCTTTTTTGTTTTCGTTTTTGTTTTCGTTTTTGTTTTCGTTTTTGTTTTTGTTTTCGTTTTCGTTTTTGTTTTCGTTTTTGTTTTCTTTTTTGTTTTCGTTTTTGTTTTCGTTTTTGTTTTCTTTTTTGTTTTCGTTTTTGTTTTCGTTTTTGTTTTCGTTTTTGTTTTCGTTTTTGTTTTCGTTTTTGTTTTCGTTTTTGTTTTCGTTTTTGTTTTCGTTTTTGTTTTCGTTTTTGTTTTTGTTTTCGTTTTTGTTTTTGTTTTCGTTTTTGTTTTCGTTTTTGTTTTCGTTTTTGTTTTCGTTTTTGTTTTCGTTTTTGTTTTCGTTTTTGTTTTTGTTTTCGTTTTTGTTTTCGTTTTTGTTTTTGTTTTCCTTTTCGTTTTTGTTTGTGTTTTTGTTTTCGTGTTTGTTTTCGTTTTTGTTTTCGTTTTTGTTTTCGTTTTTGTTTTTGTTTTCGTTTTTGTTTTTGTTTTTGTCCTTGTTTCTGTCCTTGTCTTTGTCTTAATTGGTTTTTGTTTGTACGAGACTAAGTCCAGCGGCATAATGCTCTTCGATCGCACACGACCAAGTCCAGCGGCGTGTCGCTCCTAGGGCTGTTGCGAATACTTAAAAGTCCCTACGGTCAAAATCATTGGGTTGCGACTCACCTTTACGAGTTGCTCGCTCGCTGCGCTCGCTCGGAATGTTATAGCCTTACCTAAAACCAATCCACCTTGCGTTCGTTTTTCGAAAAGACCGCGATTTTCCGATAATTTACAGACGCGCGGGATCGGTTTTGAGGTTAGGCTAGTTTTATAAGAGCGAGCGAAGCGAGCGAGAAGCTACATCAATTCCCGCGCTATAGTTATATATCAAATGTTCTTTACAAACAATTCTCACCGATCGAAAGAAAGTTTCTGATTTGATAGAAGAATAACAGATATGTTTCGCTAGGTACGCGATTCGTGCTGATCGATGTATCTCGATGATGTTGTTGTTTTCGTTTTTGTTTTCGTTTTTGTTTTCGTTTTTGTTTTCGTTTTTGTTTTCGTGTTTGTTTTCGTTTTTGTTTTCGTTTTTGTTTTCGTTTTTGTTTTCGTGTTTGTTTTCGTTTTTGTTTTCGTTTTTGTTTTCGTGTTTGTTTTCGTTTTTGTTTTCGTTTTCGTTTTCGTTTTTGTTTTCTTTTTTGTTTTCGTTTTTGTTTTCGTTTTTGTTTTCGTTTTTGTTTTCGTTTTTGTTTTCGTTTTTGTTTTCGTTTTTGTTTTCGTTTTTGTTTTCGTTTTTGATTTCGTTTTTGTTTTCGTTTTTGTTTTCGTTTTTGTCTTCGTTTTTGTTTTCGTTTTTGTTTTCGTTTTTGTTTTCGTTTTTGTTTTCGTTTTTGTTTTCGTTTTTGTTTTCGTTTTTGTTTTCGTTTTTGTTTTCGTTTTTGTTTTCGTTTTTGTTTTCGTTTTTGTTTTCGTTTTTGTTTTCGTTTTTGTTTTCGTTTTTGTTTTTGTTTTCGTTTTT
>NW_026869748.1:270000-275000 GCF_905332965.1 Bombus pascuorum | reverse complement strand
CGTGTTTGTTTTCGTTTTTGTTTTCGTTTTTGTTTTCGTTTTTGTTTTCGTTTTTGTTTTCGTGTTTGTTTTCGTTTTTGTTTTCGTTTTTGTTTTCGTTTTTGTTTTCGTTTTTGTTTTCGTTTTTGTTTTTGTTTTTGTTTTCGTTTTTGTTTTCGTTTTTGTTTTCGTTTTTGATTTCGTTTTTGTTTTCGTTTTTGTTTTCGTTTTTGTTTTCGTTTTTGTTTTCGTTTTTTATTCGTGTTTGTTTACGTTTTTGTTTTCGTTTTTGTTTTCGTTTTTGTTTTTGTTTTCGTTTTTGTTTTTGTTTTTGTCCTTGTTTCTGTCCTTGTCTTTGTCTTAATTGGTTTTTGTTTGTACGAGACTAAGTCCAGCGGCATAATGCTCTTCGATCGCACACGACCAAGTCCAGCGGCGTGTCGCTCCTAGGGCTGTTGCGAATACTTAAAAGTCCCTACGGTCAAAATCATTGGGTTGCGACTCACCTTTACGAGTTGCTCGCTCGCTGCGCTCGCTCGGAATGTTATAGCCTTACCTAAAACCAATCCACCTTGCGTTCGTTTTTCGAAAAGACCGCGATTTTCCGATAATTTACAGACGCGCGGGATCGGTTTTGAGGTTAGGCTAGTTTTATAAGAGCGAGCGAAGCGAGCGAGAAGCTACATCAATTCCCGCGCTATAGTTATATATCAAATGTTCTTTACTAACAATTCTCACCGATCGAAAGAAAGTTTCTGATTTGATAGAAGAATAACAGATATGTTTCGCTAGGTACGCGATTCGTGCTGATCGATGTATCTCGATGATGTTTTTGTTTTCGTTTTTGTTTTCTTTTTTGTTTTCTTTTTTGTTTTCGTTTTTGTTTTCGTTTTTGTTTTCGTTTTTGTTTTCGTTTTCGTTTTTGTTTTCGTTTTTGTTTTCGTGTTTGTTTTCGTTTTTGTTTTCGTTTTTGTTTTCGTTTTTGTTTTCGTTTTTGTTTTCGTGTTTGTTTTCGTTTTTGTTTTCGTTTTTGTTTTCGTTTTTGTTTTCGTTTTTGTTTTCGTTTTTGTTTTTGTTTTTGTTTTCGTTTTTGTTTTCGTTTTTGTTTTCGTTTTTGATTTCGTTTTTGTTTTCGTTTTTGTTTTCGTTTTTGTTTTCGTTTTTGTTTTCGTTTTTTATTCGTGTTTGTTTACGTTTTTGTTTTCGTTTTTGTTTTCGTTTTTGTTTTTGTTTTCGTTTTTGTTTTTGTTTTTGTCCTTGTTTCTGTCCTTGTCTTTGTCTTAATTGGTTTTTGTTTGTACGAGACTAAGTCCAGCGGCATAATGCTCTTCGATCGCACACGACCAAGTCCAGCGGCGTGTCGCTCCTAGGGCTGTTGCGAATACTTAAAAGTCCCTACGGTCAAAATCATTGGGTTGCGACTCACCTTTACGAGTTGCTCGCTCGCTGCGCTCGCTCGGAATGTTATAGCCTTACCTAAAACCAATCCACCTTGCGTTCGTTTTTCGAAAAGACCGCGATTTTCCGATAATTTACAGACGCGCGGGATCGGTTTTGAGGTTAGGCTAGTTTTATAAGAGCGAGCGAAGCGAGCGAGAAGCTACATCAATTCCCGCGCTATAGTTATATATCAAATGTTCTTTACTAACAATTCTCACCGATCGAAAGAAAGTTTCTGATTTGATAGAAGAATAACAGATATGTTTCGCTAGGTACGCGATTCGTGCTGATCGATGTATCTCGATGATGTTTTTGTTTTCGTTTTTGTTTTCTTTTTTGTTTTCTTTTTTGTTTTCGTTTTTGTTTTCGTTTTTGTTTTCGTTTTTGTTTTCGTTTTCGTTTTTGTTTTCGTTTTTGTTTTCGTGTTTGTTTTCGTTTTTGTTTTCGTTTTTGTTTTCGTTTTTGTTTTCGTTTTTGTTTTCGTGTTTGTTTTCGTTTTTGTTTTCGTTTTTGTTTTCGTTTTTGTTTTCGTTTTTGTTTTCGTTTTTGTTTTTGTTTTTGTTTTCGTTTTTGTTTTCGTTTTTGTTTTCGTTTTTGATTTCGTTTTTGTTTTCGTTTTTGTTTTCGTTTTTGTTTTCGTTTTTGTTTTCGTTTTTTATTCGTGTTTGTTTACGTTTTTGTTTTCGTTTTTGTTTTCGTTTTTGTTTTTGTTTTCGTTTTTGTTTTTGTTTTTGTCCTTGTTTCTGTCCTTGTCTTTGTCTTAATTGGTTTTTGTTTGTACGAGACTAAGTCCAGCGGCATAATGCTCTTCGATCGCACACGACCAAGTCCAGCGGCGTGTCGCTCCTAGGGCTGTTGCGAATACTTAAAAGTCCCTACAGTCAAAATCATTGGGTTGCGACTCACCTTTACGAGTTGCTCGCTCGCTGCGCTCGCTCGGAATGTTATAGCCTTACCTAAAACCAATCCACCTTGCGTTCGTTTTTCGAAAAGACCGCGATTTTCCGATAATTTACAGACGCGCGGGATCGGTTTTGAGGTTAGGCTAGTTTTATAAGAGCGAGCTAGGCTAGTTTTATAAGAGCGAGCGAAGCGAGCGAGAAGCTACATCAATTCCCGCGCTATAGTTATATATCAAATGTTCTTTACTAACAATTCTCACCGATCGAAAGAAAGTTTCTGATTTGATAGAAGAATAACAGATATGTTTCGCTAGGTACGCGATTCGTGCTGATCGATGTATCTCGATGATGTTTTTGTTTTCGTTTTTGTTTTCTTTTTTGTTTTCTTTTTTGTTTTCGTTTTTGTTTTCGTTTTTGTTTTCGTTTTTGTTTTCGTTTTCGTTTTTGTTTTCGTTTTTGTTTTCGTGTTTGTTTTCGTTTTTGTTTTCGTTTTTGTTTTCGTTTTTGTTTTCGTTTTTGTTTTCGTGTTTGTTTTCGTTTTTGTTTTCGTTTTTGTTTTCGTTTTTGTTTTCGTTTTTGTTTTCGTTTTTGTTTTTGTTTTTGTTTTCGTTTTTGTTTTCGTTTTTGTTTTCGTTTTTGATTTCGTTTTTGTTTTCGTTTTTGTTTTCGTTTTTGTTTTCGTTTTTGTTTTCGTTTTTTATTCGTGTTTGTTTACGTTTTTGTTTTCGTTTTTGTTTTCGTTTTTGTTTTTGTTTTCGTTTTTGTTTTTGTTTTTGTCCTTGTTTCTGTCCTTGTCTTTGTCTTAATTGGTTTTTGTTTGTACGAGACTAAGTCCAGCGGCATAATGCTCTTCGATCGCACACGACCAAGTCCAGCGGCGTGTCGCTCCTAGGGCTGTTGCGAATACTTAAAAGTCCCTACGGTCAAAATCATTGGGTTGCGACTCACCTTTACGAGTTGCTCGCTCGCTGCGCTCGCTCGGAATGTTATAGCCTTACCTAAAACCAATCCACCTTGCGTTCGTTTTTCGAAAAGACCGCGATTTTCCGATAATTTACAGACGCGCGGGATCGGTTTTGAGGTTAGGCTAGTTTTATAAGAGCGAGCGAAGCGAGCGAGAAGCTACATCAATTCCCGCGCTATAGTTATATATCAAATGTTCTTTACTAACAATTCTCACCGATCGAAAGAAAGTTTCTGATTTGATAGAAGAATAACAGATATGTTTCGCTAGGTACGCGATTCGTGCTGATCGATGTATCTCGATGATGTTTTTGTTTTGGTTTTTGTTTTCTTTTTTGTTTTCTTTTTTGTTTTCGTTTTTGTTTTCGTTTTTGTTTTCGTTTTTGTTTTCGTTTTCGTTTTTGTTTTCGTTTTTGTTTTCTTTTTTGTTTTCGTTTTTGTTTTCGTTTTTGTTTTCGTTTTTGTTTTCGTTTTTGTTTTCGTTTTTGTTTTCGTTTTTGTTTTCGTTTTTGTTTTCGTTTTTGTTTTCGTTTTTGTTTTTGTTTTCGTTTTTGTTTTCGTTTTTGTTTTCGTTTTTGTTTTCGTTTTTGTTTTCGTTTTTGATTTCGTGTTTGTTTTCGTTTTTGTTTTCGTTTTTGTTTTCGTTTTTGTTTTTGTTTTCGTTTTTGTTTTCGTTTTTGTTTTCGTTTTTGTTTTCGTTTTTGTTTTCGTTTTTGTTTTCGTTTTTGTTTTCGTTTTTGTTTTCGTTTTTGTTTTCGTTTTTGTTTTCGTTTTTGTTTTCGTTTTTGTTTTCGTTTTTGTTTTCGTTTTTGTTTTCGTTTTCGTTTTCGTTTTTGATTTTGTTTTCGTTTTTGTTTTCGTTTTTGTTTTCGTTTTTGTTTTCGTTTTTGTTTTCGTTTTTGTTTTCGTTTTTGTTTTTGTTTTCGTTTTTGTTTTCGTTTTTGTTTTTGTTTTCCTTTTCGTTTTTGTTTGTGTTTTTGTTTTCGTTTTTGTTTTCGTTTTTGTTTTCGTTTTTGTTTTCGTTTTTGTTTTCGTTTTTGTTTTCGTTTTTGTTTTTGTTTTCGTTTTTGTTTTCGTGTTTGTTTTCGTTTTTGTTTTCGTTTTTGTTTTCGTTTTTGTTTTCTTTCTTGTTTTCGTTTTTGTTTTCGTTTTTGTTTTCGTTTTTGTTTTCGTTTTTGTTTTCGTTTTTGTTTTCGTTTTTGTTTTCGTGTTTGTTTTCGTTTTTGTTTTCGTTTTTGTTTTCGTTTTTGTTTTTGTTTTTGTTTTCTTTTTTGTTTTCGTTTTCGTTTTTGTTTTCGTTTTTGTTTTTGTTTTCCTTTTCGTTTTTGTTTGTGTTTTTGTTTTTGTCCTTGTTTCTGTCCTTGTCTTTGTCTTAATTGGTTTTTGTTTGTACGAGACTAAGTCCAGCGGCATAATGCTCTTCGATCCCACACGACCAAGTCCAGCGGCGTGTCGCTCCTAGGGCTGTTGCGAATACTTAAAAGTCCCTACGGTCAAAATCATTGGGTTGCGACTCACCTTTACGAGTTGCTCGCTCGCTGCGCTCGCTCGGAATGTTATAGCCTTACCTAAAACCAATCCACCTTGCGTTCGTTTTTCGAAAAGACCGCGATTTTCCGATAATTTAGAGACGCGCGGGATCGGTTTTGAGGTTAGGCTAGTTTTATAAGAGCGAGCGAAGCGAGCGAGAAGCTACATCAATTCCCGCGCTATAGT
>NW_026869748.1:252500-265000 GCF_905332965.1 Bombus pascuorum | reverse complement strand
TTTGTTTTTGTTTTCGTTTTTGTTTTCGTTTTTGTTTTTGTTTTCCTTTTCGTTTTTGTTTGTGTTTTTGTTTTCGTTTTTGTTTTCGTTTTTGTTTTCGTTTTTGTTTTCGTTTTTGTTTTCGTTTTTGTTTTCGTTTTTGTTTTCGTGTTTGTTTTCGTTTTTGTTTTTGTTTTTGTTTTCGTTTTTGTTTTTGTTTTTGTCCTTGTTTCTGTCCTTGTCTTTGTCTTAATTGGTTTTTGTTTGTACGAGACTAAGTCCAGCGGCATAATGCTCTTCGATCGCACACGACCAAGTCCAGCGGCGTGTCGCTCCTAGGGCTGTTGCGAATACTTAAAAGTCCCTACGGTCAAAATCATTGGGTTGCGACTCACCTTTACGAGTTGCTCGCTCGCTGCGCTCGCTCGGAATGTTATAGCCTTACCTAAAACCAATCCACCTTGCGTTCGTTTTTCGAAAAGACCGCGATTTTCCGATAATTTACAGACGCGCGGGATCGGTTTTGAGGTTAGGCTAGTTTTATAAGAGCGAGCGAAGCGAGCGAGAAGCTACATCAATTCCCGCGCTATAGTTATATATCAAATGTTCTTTACTAACAATTCTCACCGATCGAAAGAAAGTTTCTGATTTGATAGAAGAATAACAGATATGTTTCGCTAGGTACGCGATTCGTGCTGATCGATGTATCTCGATGATGTTTTTGTTTTCGTTTTTGTTTTCGTTTTTGTTTTCGTTTTTGTTTTCGTTTTTGTTTTCTTTTTTGTTTTCGTTTTTGTTTTCGTTTTTGTTTTCGTTTTTGTTTTCGTGTTTGTTTTCGTTTTTGTTTTCGTTTTCGTTTTCGTTTTCGTTTTTGTTTTCTTTTTTGTTTTCGTTTTTGTTTTCGTTTTTGTTTTCGTTTTTGTTTTCGTTTTTGTTTTCGTTTTTGTTTTCGTTTTTGTTTTCGTTTTTGTTTTCGTTTTTGTTTTCGTTTTTGATTTCGTTTTTGTTTTCGTTTTTGTTTTCGTTTTTGTTTTCGTTTTTGTTTTCGTTTTTGTTTTCGTTTTTGTTTTCGTTTTTGTTTTCGTGTTTGTTTTCGTTTTTGTTTTCGTTTTTGTTTTCGTTTTTGTTTTTGTTTTTGTTTTCGTTTTTGTTTTTGTTTTTGTCCTTGTTTCTGTCCTTGTCTTTGTCTTAATTGGTTTTTGTTTGTACGAGACTAAGTCCAGCGGCATAATGCTCTTCGATCGCACACGACCAAGTCCAGCGGCGTGTCGCTCCTAGGGCTGTTGCGAATACTTAAAAGTCCCTACGGTCAAAATCATTGGGTTGCGACTCACCTTTACGAGTTGCTCGCTCGCTGCGCTCGCTCGGAATGTTATAGCCTTACCTAAAACCAATCCACCTTGCGTTCGTTTTTCGAAAAGACCGCGATTTTCCGATAATTTACAGACGCGCGGGATCGGTTTTGAGGTTAGGCTAGTTTTATAAGAGCGAGCGAAGCGAGCGAGAAGCTACATCAATTCCCGCGCTATAGTTATATATCAAATGTTCTTTACTAACAATTCTCACCGATCGAAAGAAAGTTTCTGATTTGATAGAAGAATAACAGATATGTTTCGCTAGGTACGCGATTCGTGCTGATCGATGTATCTCGATGATGTTTTTGTTTTCGTTTTTGTTTTCGTTTTTGTTTTCGTTTTTGTTTTCGTTTTTGTTTTCGTTTTTGTTTTCGTTTTTGTTTTCGTTTTTGTTTTCGTTTTTGTTTTCGTTTTTGTTTTCGTTTTTGTTTTCGTTTTTGTTTTCGTTTTTGTTTTCGTTTTCGTTTTCGTTTTTGTTTTCTTTTTTGTTTTCGTTTTTGTTTTCGTTTTTGTTTTCGTTTTTGTTTTCGTTTTTGTTTTCGTTTTTGTTTTCGTTTTTGTTTTCGTTTTTGTTTTCGTTTTTGTTTTCGTTTTTGTTTTCGTTTTTGATTTCGTTTTTGTTTTCGTTTTTGTTTTCGTTTTTGTTTTCGTTTTTGTTTTTGTTTTCGTTTTTGTTTTCGTTTTTGTTTTCGTTTTTGTTTTCGTTTTTGTTTTCGTTTTTGTTTTCGTTTTTGTTTTCGTTTTTGTTTTCGTGTTTGTTTTCGTTTTTGTTTTCGTTTTTGTTTTCGTTTTTGTTTTCGTTTTTGTTTTCGTTTTTGTTTTCGTTTTTGTTTTCGTTTTTGTTTTCGTTTTTGTTTTCGTTTTTGTTTTTGTTTTCGTTTTTGTTTTCGTTTTTGTTTTCGTTTTCCTTTTCGTTTTTGTTTGTGTTTTTGTTTTTGTCCTTGTTTCTGTCCTTGTCTTTGTCTTAATTGGTTTTTGTTTGTACGAGACTAAGTCCAGCGGCATAATGCTCTTCGATCGCACACGACCAAGTCCAGCGGCGTGTCGCTCCTAGGGCTGTTGCGAATACTTAAAAGTCCCTACGGTCAAAATCATTGGGTTGCGACTCACCTTTACGAGTTGCTCGCTCGCTGCGCTCGCTCGGAATGTTATAGCCTTACCTAAAACCAATCCACCTTGCGTTCGTTTTTCGAAAAGACCGCGATTTTCCGATAATTTACAGACGCGCGGGATCGGTTTTGAGGTTAGGCTAGTTTTATAAGAGCGAGCGAAGCGAGCGAGAAGCTACATCAATTCCCGCGCTATGGTTATATATCAAATGTTCTTTACTAACAATTCTCACCGATCGAAAGAAAGTTTCTGATTTGATAGAAGAATAACAGATATGTTTCGCTAGGTACGCGATTCGTGCTGATCGATGTATCTCGATGATGTTTTTGTTTTCGTTTTTGTTTTCGTTTTTGTTTTCGTTTTTGTTTTCGTTTTTGATTTCGTTTTTGTTTTCGTTTTTGTTTTCGTTTTTGTTTTCTTTTTTGTTTTCGTTTTTGTTTTCGTTTTTGTTTTCTTTTTTGTTTTCGTTTTTGTTTTCGTTTTTGTTTTCGTTTTTGTTTTCGTTTTTGTTTTCGTTTTTGTTTTCTTTTTTGTTTTCGTTTTTGTTTTCGTTTTTGTTTTCGTTTTTGTTTTCGTTTTTGTTTTCGTTTTTGTTTTCGTTTTTGTTTTCGTTTTTGTTTTCGTTTTTGTTTTCGTTTTTGTTTTCGTTTTTGTTTTTGTTTTCGTTTTTGTTTTCGTTTTTGTTTTCGTTTTTGTTTTCGTTTTTGTTTTCGTTTTTGTTTTCGTTTTTGTTTTTGTTTTCGTTTTTGTTTTCGTTTTTGTTTTCTTTTTTGTTTTCGTTTTTGTTTTCGTTTTTGTTTTCGTTTTTGTTTTCGTTTTTGTTTTCGTTTTTGTTTTCGTTTTTGTTTTCGTTTTTGTTTTCGTTTTTGTTTTCGTGTTTGTTTTCGTTTTTGTTTTCGTTTTTGTTTTCTTTTTTGTTTTCGTTTTTGTTTTCGTTTTTGTTTTCGTTTTTGTTTTCGTTTTTGTTTTCGTTTTTGTTTTCGTTTTTGTTTTCTTTTTGTTTTCGTTTTTGTTTTCGTTTTTGTTTTTGTTTTCCTTTTCGTTTTTGTTTTCGTTTTTGTTTTCGTTTTTGTTTTCGTTTTTGTTTTCGTTTTTGTTTTCGTTTTTGTTTTCGTTTTTGTTTTCGTTTTTGTTTTCGTTTTTGTTTTCGTTTTTGTTTTCGTTTTTGTTTTCGTTTTTGTTTTCGTTTTTGTTTTTGTTTTCGTTTTTGTTTTCGTTTTTGTTTTCGTTTTTGTTTTCGTTTTTGTTTTCGTTTTTGTTTTCGTTTTTGTATCTGTTTTCGTTTTTGTTTTCGTTTTTCTTTTCGTGTTTGTTTTCGTTTTTGTTTTCGTTTTTGTTTTCGTTTTTGTTTTCGTTTTTGTTTTCGTTTTTGTTTTCTTTTTTGTTTTCGTTTTTGTTTTCGTTTTTGTTTTCGTTTTTGTTTTCGTTTTTGTTTTCGTTTTTGTTTTCGTTTTTGTTTTCGTTTTTGTTTTCGTTTTTGTTTTTGTTTTCGTTTTTGTTTTCGTTTTTGTTTTCGTTTTTGTTTTCGTTTTTGTTTTCGTTTTTGTTTTCGTTTTTGTTTTCGTTTTTGTTTTCGTTTTTGTTTTTGTTTTCGTTTTTGTTTTCGTTTTTGTTTTCGTTTTTGTTTTCGTTTTTGTTTTCGTTTTTGTTTTCGTTTTTGTATCTGTTTTCGTTTTTGTTTTCGTTTTTCTTTTCGTGTTTGTTTTCGTTTTTGTTTTCGTTTTTGTTTTCGTTTTTGTTTTCGTTTTTGTTTTCGTTTTTGTTTTCGTTTTTGTTTTCGTTTTTGTTTTCGTTTTTGTTTTCGTTTTTGTTTTCGTTTTTGTTTTCGTTTTTGTTTTCGTTTTTGTTTTCGTTTTTGTTTTCGTTTTTGTTTTCGTTTTTGTTTTTGTTTTCGTTTTTGTTTTCGTTTTTGTTTTCGTTTTTGTTTTCGTTTTTGTTTTCGTTTTTGTTTTCGTTTTTGTTTTTGTTTTCGTTTTTGTTTTCGTTTTTGTTTTTGTTTTCCTTTTCGTTTTTGTTTGTGTTTTTGTTTTCGTTTTTGTTTTCGTTTTTGTTTTCGTTTTTGTTTTCGTGTTTGTTTTCGTTTTTGTTTTCGTTTTTGTTTTCGTTTTTGTTTTTGTTTTCGTTTTTGTTTTCGTTTTTGTTTTTGTTTTCCTTTTCGTTTTTGTTTGTGTTTTTGTTTTTGTCCTTGTTTCTGTCCTTGTCTTTGTCTTAATTGGTTTTTGTTTGTACGAGACTAAGTCCAGCGGCATAATGCTCTTCGATCGCACACGACCAAGTCCAGCGGCGTGTCGCTCCTAGGGCTGTTGCGAATACTTAAAAGTCCCTACGGTCAAAATCATTGGGTTGCGACTCACCTTTACGAGTTGCTCGCTCGCTGCGCTCGCTCGGAATGTTATAGCCTTACCTAAAACCAATCCACCTTGCGTTCGTTTTTCGAAAAGACCGCGATTTTCCGATAATTTACAGACGCGCGGGATCGGTTTTGAGGTTAGGCTACTTTTATAAGAGCGAGCGAAGCGAGCGAGAAGCTACATCAATTCCCGCGCTATAGTTATATATCAAATGTTCTTTACTAACAATTCTCACCGATCGAAAGAAAGTTTCTGATTTGATAGAAGAATAACAGATATGTTTCGCTAGGTACGCGATTCGTGCTGATCGATGTATCTCGATGATGTTTTTGTTTTCGTTTTTGTTTTCGTTTTTGTTTTCGTTTTTGTTTTCGTTTTTGTTTTCGTTTTTGTTTTCGTTTTTGTTTTCGTTTTTGTTTTCGTTTTTGTTTTCGTTTTTGTTTTCGTTTTTGTTTTCGTTTTTGTTTTCGTTTTCGTTTTCGTTTTTGTTTTCTTCTTTGTTTTCGTTTTTGTTTTCGTTTTTGTTTTCGTTTTTGTTTTCGTTTTTGTTTTCGTTTTTGTTTTCGTTTTTGTTTTCGTTTTTGTTTTCGTTTTTGTTTTCGTTTTTGATTTCGTTTTTGTTTTCGTTTTTGTTTTCGTTTTTGTTTTCGTTTTTGTTTTTGTTTTCGTTTTTGTTTTCGTTTTTGTTTTCGTTTTTGTTTTCGTTTTTGTTTTCGTTTTTGTTTTCGTTTTTGTTTTTGTTTTCGTTTTTGTTTTCGTTTTTGTTTTTGTTTTCCTTTTCGTTTTTGTTTGTGTTTTTGTTTTCGTTTTTGTTTTCGTTTTTGTTTTCGTTTTTGTTTTCGTTTTTGTTTTCGTTTTTGTTTTCGTTTTTGTTTTCGTTTTTGTTTTCGTTTTTGTTTTCGTTTTTGTTTTCCTTTTTTGTTTTCGTTTTTGTTTTCGTTTTTGTTTTCGTTTTTGTTTTCGTTTTTGCTTTCGTTTTTGTTTTTGTTTTCGTTTTTGTTTTCGTTTTTGTTTTCGTTTTTGTTTTCGTTTTTGTTTTCGTTTTTGTTTTCGTTTTTGTTTTTGTTTTCGTTTTTGTTTTCGTTTTTGTTTTTGTTTTCCTTTTCGTTTTTGTTTTTGTTTTCGTTTTCGTTTTTGTTTTCGTTTTTGTTTTCGTTTTTGTTTTCGCTTTTGTTTTTGTTTTCGTTTTCGTTTTCGTTTTCGTTTTTGTTTTCGTTTTTGTTTTCGTTTTTGTTTTCGTTTTTGTTTTCGTTTTTGTTTTCGTTTTTGTTTTCGTTTTTGTTTTCGTTTTTGTTTTCGTTTTTGTTTTCGTTTTTGTTTTCGTTTTTGTTTTCGTTTTTGATTTCGTTTTTGTTTTCGTTTTTGTTTTCGTTTTTGTTTTCGTTTTTGTTTTTGTTTTCGTTTTTGTTTTCGTTTTTGTTTTCGTTTTTGTTTTCGTTTTTGTTTTCGTTTTTGTTTTCGTTTTTGTTTTCGTTTTTGTTTTTGTTTTCGTTTTTGTTTTCGTTTTTGTTTTTGTTTTCCTTTTCGTTTTTGTTTGTGTTTTTGTTTTCGTTTTTGTTTTCGTTTTTGTTTTCGTTTTTGTTTTCGTTTTTGTTTTCGTTTTTGTTTTCGTTTTTGTTTTCGTTTTTGTTTTCGTTTTTGTTTTCGTTTTTGTTTTCCTTTTTTGTTTTCGTTTTTGTTTTTTTTTGTTTTCGTTTTTGTTTTCGTTTTTGCTTTCGTTTTTGTTTTTGTTTTCGTTTTTGTTTTCGTTTTTGTTTTCGTTTTTGTTTTCGTTTTTGTTTTCGTTTTTGTTTTCGTTTTTGTTTTTGTTTTCGTTTTTGTTTTCGTTTTTGTTTTTGTTTTCCTTTTCGTTTTTGTTTTCGTTTTTGTTTTCGTTTTTTGTTTTCGTTTTTGTTTTCGTTTTTGTTTTCGTTTTTGTTTTTGTTTTCGTTTTTGTTTTCGTTTTTGTTTTTGTTTTCCTTTTCGTTTTTGTTTGTGTTTTTGTTTTTGTCCTTGTTTCTGTCCTTGTCTTTGTCTTAATTGGTTTTTGTTTGTACGAGACTAAGTCCAGCGGCATAATGCTCTTCGATCGCACACGACCAAGTCCAGCGGCGTGTCGCTCCTAGGGCTGTTGCGAATACTTAAAAGTCCCTACGGTCAAAATCATTGGGTTGCGACTCACCTTTACGAGTTGCTCGCTCGCTGCGCTCGCTCGGAATGTTATAGCCTTACCTAAAACCAATCCACCTTGCGTTCGTTTTTCGAAAAGACCGCGATTTTCCGATAATTTACAGACGCGCGGGATCGGTTTTGAGGTTAGGCTAGTTTTATAAGAGCGAGCGAAGCGAGCGAGAAGCTACATCAATTCCCGCGCTATAGTTATATATCAAATGTTCTTTACTAACAATTCTCACCGATCGAAAGAAAGTTTCTGATTTGATAGAAGAATAACAGATATGTTTCGCTAGGTACGCGATTCGTGCTGATCGATGTATCTCGATGATGTTTTTGTTTTCGTTTTTGTTTTCGTTTTTGTTTTCGTTTTTGTTTTCGTTTTTGTTTTCGTTTTTGTTTTCGTTTTTGTTTTCGTTTTTGTTTTCGTTTTTGTTTTCGTTTTTGTTTTCGTTTTTGTTTTCGTTTTTGTTTTCGTTTTTGTTTTCGTTTTCGTTTTCGTTTTTGTTTTCTTTTTTGTTTTCGTTTTTGTTTTCGTTTTTGTTTTCGTTTTTGTTTTCGTTTTTGTTTTCGTTTTTGTTTTCGTTTTTGTTTTCGTTTTTGTTTTCGTTTTTGTTTTCGTTTTTGTTTTCGTTTTTGATTTCGTTTTTGTTTTCGTTTTTGTTTTCGTTTTTGTTTTCGTTTTTGTTTTTGTTTTCGTTTTTGTTTTCGTTTTTGTTTTCGTTTTTGTTTTCGTTTTTGTTTTCGTTTTTGTTTTCGTTTTTGTTTTTGTTTTCGTTTTTGTTTTCGTTTTTGTTTTTGTTTTCCTTTTCGTTTTTGTTTGTGTTTTTGTTTTCGTTTTTGTTTTCGTTTTTGTTTTCGTTTTTGTTTTCGTTTTTGTTTTCGTTTTTGTTTTCGTTTTTGTTTTCGTTTTTGTTTTCGTGTTTGTTTTCGTTTTTGTTTTCGTTTTTGTTTTCGTTTTTGTTTTCGTTTTTGTTTTCGTTTTTGTTTTCGTTTTTGTTTTCGTTTTTGTTTTCGTTTTTGTTTTCGTTTTTGTTTTCGTGTTTGTTTTCGTTTTTGTTTTCGTTTTCGTTTTTGTTTTCGTTTTTGTTTTCGTTTTTGTTTTCGTTTTTGTTTTCGTTTTTGTTTTCGTTTTTGTTTTCGTTTTTGTTTTCGTTTTTGTTTTCGTTTTTGTTTTCGTTTTTGTTTTCGTTTTTGTTTTTGTTTTCGTTTTTGTTTTCGTTTTTGTTTTCGTTTTCCTTTTCGTTTTTGTTTGTGTTTTTGTTTTTGTCCTTGTTTCTGTCCTTGTCTTTGTCTTAATTGGTTTTTGTTTGTACGAGACTAAGTCCAGCGGCATAATGCTCTTCGATCGCACACGACCAAGTCCAGCGGCGTGTCGCTCCTAGGGCTGTTGCGAATACTTAAAAGTCCCTACGGTCAAAATCATTGGGTTGCGACTCACCTTTACGAGTTGCTCGCTCGCTGCGCTCGCTCGGAATGTTATAGCCTTACCTAAAACCAATCCACCTTGCGTTCGTTTTTCGAAAAGACCGCGATTTTCCGATAATTTACAGACGCGCGGGATCGGTTTTGAGGTTAGGCTAGTTTTATAAGAGCGAGCGAAGCGAGCGAGAAGCTACATCAATTCCCGCGCTATAGTTATATATCAAATGTTCTTTACTAACAATTCTCACCGATCGAAAGAAAGTTTCTGATTTGATAGAAGAATAACAGATATGTTTCGCTAGGTACGCGATTCGTGCTGATCGATGTATCTCGATGATGTTTTTGTTTTCGTTTTTGTTTTCGTTTTTGTTTTCGTTTTTGTTTTCGTTTTTGTTTTCGTTTTTGTTTTCGTTTTTGTTTTCGTTTTTGTTTTCGTTTTTGTTTTCGTTTTTGTTTTCGTTTTTGTTTTCGTTTTTGTTTTCGTTTTTGTTTTCGTTTTCGTTTTCGTTTTTGTTTTCTTTTTTGTTTTCGTTTTTGTTTTCGTTTTTGTTTTCGTTTTTGTTTTCGTTTTTGTTTTCGTTTTTGTTTTCGTTTTTGTTTTCGTTTTTGTTTTCGTTTTTGTTTTCGTTTTTGTTTTCGTTTTTGATTTCGTTTTTGTTTTCGTTTTTGTTTTCGTTTTTGTTTTCGTTTTTGTTTTTGTTTTCGTTTTTGTTTTCGTTTTTGTTTTCGTTTTTGTTTTCGTTTTTGTTTTCGTTTTTGTTTTCGTTTTTGTTTTCGTTTTTGTTTTCCTTTTTTGTTTTCGTTTTTGTTTTCGTTTTTGTTTTCGTTTTTGTTTTCGTTTTTGTTTTCGTTTTTGATTTCGTTTTTGTTTTCGTTTTTGTTTTCGTTTTTGTTTTCCTTTTCGTTTTTGTTTTCGTTTTTGTTTTCGTTTTTGTTTTCGTTTTTGTTTTCGTTTTTGTTTTCGTTTTTGTTTTCGTTTTTGTTTTCGTTTTTGTTTTCGTTTTTGTTTTCGTTTTTGTTTTCGTTTTTTGTTTTCGTTTTTGTTTTCGTTTTTGTTTTCGTTTTTGTTTTCGTTTTTGTTTTCGTTTTTGTTTTTGTTTTCGTTTTTGTTTTCGTTTTTGTTTTCGTTTTTGTTTTCGTTTTTGTTTTCGTTTTTGTTTTCGTTTTTGTTTTTGTTTTCGTTTTTGTTTTCGTTTTTGTTTTTGTTTTCCTTTTCGTTTTTGTTTGTGTTTTTGTTTTCGTTTTTGTTTTCGTTTTTGTTTTCGTTTTTGTTTTTGTTTTTGTTTTCGTTTTTGTTTTCGTTTTTGTTTTCGTTTTTGTTTTCGTTTTTGTTTTCGTTTTTGTTTTCGTTTTTTTTTGTTTTCGTTTTTGTTTTCGTTTTTGTTTTTGTTTTCCTTTTCGTTTTTGTTTGTGTTTTTGTTTTCGTTTTTGTTTTCGTTTTTGTTTTCGTTTTTGTTTTCGTTTTTGTTTTCGTTTTTGTTTTCGTTTTTGTTTTCGTTTTTGTTTTCGTTTTTGTTTTCGTTTTTGTTTTCGTTTTTGTTTTCGTTTTTGTTTTCGTTTTTGTTTTCGTTTTTGTTTTCGTTTTTGTTTTCGTTTTTGTTTTCGTTTTTGTTTTCGTTTTTGTTTTTGTTTTCGTTTTTGTTTTCGTTTTTGTTTTCGTTTTTGTTTTCGTTTTTGTTTTCGTTTTTGTTTTCGTTTTTGTTTTCGTTTTTGTTTTCCTTTTTTGTTTTCGTTTTTGTTTTCGTTTTTGTTTTCGTTTTTGTTTTCGTTTTTGTTTTCGTTTTTGATTTCGTTTTTGTTTTCGTTTTTGTTTTCGTTTTTGTTTTCCTTTTCGTTTTTGTTTTCGTTTTTGTTTTCGTTTTTGTTTTCGTTTTTGTTTTCGTTTTTGTTTTCGTTTTTGTTTTCGTTTTTGTTTTCGTTTTTGTTTTCGTTTTTGTTTTCGTTTTTGTTTTCGTTTTTTGTTTTCGTTTTTGTTTTCGTTTTTGTTTTCGTTTTTGTTTTCGTTTTTGTTTTCGTTTTTGTTTTTGTTTTCGTTTTTGTTTTCGTTTTTGTTTTCGTTTTTGTTTTCGTTTTTGTTTTCGTTTTTGTTTTCGTTTTTGTTTTTGTTTTCGTTTTTGTTTTCGTTTTTGTTTTTGTTTTCCTTTTCGTTTTTGTTTGTGTTTTTGTTTTCGTTTTTGTTTTCGTTTTTGTTTTCGTTTTTGTTTTTGTTTTTGTTTTCGTTTTTGTTTTCGTTTTTGTTTTCGTTTTTGTTTTCGTTTTTGTTTTCGTTTTTGTTTTCGTTTTTTTTTGTTTTCGTTTTTGTTTTCGTTTTTGTTTTTGTTTTCCTTTTCGTTTTTGTTTGTGTTTTTGTTTTCGTTTTTGTTTTCGTTTTTGTTTTCGTTTTTGTTTTCGTTTTTGTTTTCGTTTTTGTTTTCGTTTTTGTTTTCGTGTTTGTTTTCGTTTTTGTTTTCGTTTTTGTTTTCGTTTTTGTTTTCGTGTTTGTTTTCGTTTTTGTTTTCGTTTTTGTTTTCGTTTTTGTTTTCGTTTTTGTTTTCCTTTTTGTTTTCGTTTTTGTTTTCGTTTTTGTTTTCGTTTTTGTTTTCGTTTTTGTTTTCGTTTTTGTTTTCGTTTTTGTTTTCGTTTTTGTTTTCGTTTTTGTTTTCGTTTTTGTTTTCGTTTTTGTTTTCGTGTTTGTTTTCGTTTTTGTTTTCGTTTTTGTTTTCGTTTTTGTTTTTGTTTTCGTTTTTGTTTTCGTTTTTGTTTTCGTTTTTGTTTTTGTTTTCGTTTTTGTTTTTGTTTTTGTCCTTGTTTCTGTCCTTGTCTTTGTCTTAATTGGTTTTTGTTTGTACGAGACTAAGTCCAGCGGCATAATGCTCTTCGATCGCACACGACCAAGTCCAGCGGCGTGTCGCTCCTAGGGCTGTTGCGAATACTTAAAAGTCCCTACGGTCAAAATCATTGGGTTGCGACTCACCTTTACGAGTTGCTCGCTCGCTGCGCTCGCTCGGAATGTTATAGCCTTACCTAAAACCAATCCACCTTGCGTTCGTTTTTCGAAAAGACCGCGATTTTCCGATAATTTACAGACGCGCGGGATCGGTTTTGAGGTTAGGCTAGTTTTATAAGAGCGAGCGAAGCGAGCGAGAAGCTACATCAATTCCCGCGCTATAGTTATATATCAAATGTTCTTTACTAACAATTCTCACCGATCGAAAGAAAGTTTCTGATTTGATAGAAGAATAACAGATATGTTTCGCTAGGTACGCGATTCGTGCTGATCGATGTATCTCGATGATGTTGTTGTTTTCGTTTTTGTTTTCATTTTTGTTTTCGTTTTTGTTTTCGTTTTTCTTTTCGTGTTTGTTTTCGTTTTTGTTTTCGTTTTTGTTTTCTTTTTTGTTTTCGTTTTTGTTTTCGTTTTTGTTTTCGTTTTTGTTTTCGTTTTTGTTTTCGTTTTTGTTTTCGTTTTTGTTTTCGTTTTTGTTTTCGTTTTTGTTTTCGTTTTTGTTTTCGTTTTTGTTTTCGTTTTTGTTTTCGTTTTTGTTTTCGTTTTTGTTTTCGTTTTTGTTTTCGTGTTTGTTTTCGTTTTTGTTTTCGTTTTCGTTTTCGTTTTTGTTTTCTTTTTTGTTTTCGTTTTTGTTTTCGTTTTTGTTTTCGTTTTTGTTTTCGTTTTTGTTTTCGTTTTTGTTTTCGTTTTTGTTTTCGTGTTTGTTTTCGTTTTTGTTTTCGTTTTTGTTTTCGTTTTTGTTTTCGTTTTTGTTTTCGTTTTTGTTTTCGTGTTTGTTTTCGTTTTTGTTTTCGTTTTCGTTTTCGTTTTTGCTTTTTTTTTTGTTTTCGTTTTTGTTTTCGTTTTTGTTTTCGTTTTTGTTTTCGTTTTTGTTTTCGTTTTTGTTTTCGTTTTTGTTTTCGTTTTTGTTTTCGTTTTTGATTTCGTTTTTGTTTTCGTTTTTGTTTTCGTTTTTGTTTTCGTTTTTGTTTTTGTTTTCGTTTTTGTTTTCGTTTTTGTTTTCGTTTTTGTTTTTGTTTTCGTTTTTGTTTTCGTTTTTGTTTTCGTTTTTGTTTTCGTTTTTGTTTTCGTTTTTGTTTTTGTTTTCGTTTTTGTTTTCGTTTTTGTTTTTGTTTTCCTTTTCGTTTTTGTTTGTGTTTTTGT
>NW_026869748.1:237500-247500 GCF_905332965.1 Bombus pascuorum | reverse complement strand
TTTCGTTTTTGTTTTCGTTTTTGTTTTCGTTTTTGATTTCGTTTTTGTTTTCGTTTTTGTTTTCGTTTTTGTTTTCCTTTTCGTTCTTGTTTGTGTTTTTGTTTTCGTTTTTGTTTTCGTTTTTGTTTTCGTTTTTGTTTTCGTTTTTGTTTTCGTTTTTGTTTTCGTTTTTGTTTTCGTTTTTGTTTTCGTTTTTGTTTTCGTTTTTGTTTTCCTTTTTTGTTTTCGTTTTTGTTTTCGTTTTTGTTTTCGTTTTTGTTTTCGTTTTTGTTTTCGTTTTTGTTTTTGTTTTCGTTTTTGTTTTCGTTTTTGTTTTCGTTTTTGTTTTCGTTTTTGTTTTCGTTTTTGTTTTCCTTTTTTGTTTTCGTTTTTGTTTTCGTTTTTTTTTTCGTTTTTGTTTTTGTTTTCGTTTTTGTTTTCGTTTTTGTTTTCGTTTTTGTTTTCGTTTTTGTTTTCGTTTTTGTTTTCGTTTTTGTTTTCGTTTTTGTTTTCGTTTTTGTTTTTGTTTTCGTTTTTGTTTTCGTTTTTGTTTTCGTTTTTGTTTTCGTTTTTGTTTTCGTTTTTGTTTTCGTTTTTGTTTCTGTTTTCGTTTTTGTTTTCGTTTTTGTTTTTGTTTTCCTTTTCGTTTTTGTTTGTGTTTTTGTTTTCGTTTTTGTTTTCGTTTTTGTTTTCGTTTTTGTTTTCGTTTTTGTTTTCGTTTTTGTTTTCGTTTTTGTTTTCGTGTTTGTTTTCGTTTTTGTTTTCGTTTTTGTTATCGTTTTCGTTTTTGTTTTCGTTTTTGTTTTCGTTTTTGTTTTTGTTTTCCTTTTCGTTTTTGTTTGTGTTTTTGTTTTTGTCCTTGTTTCTGTCCTTGTCTTTGTCTTAATTGGTTTTTGTTTGTACGAGACTAAGTCCAGCGGCATAATGCTCTTCGATCGCACACGACCAAGTCCAGCGGCGTGTCGCTCCTAGGGCTGTTGCGAATACTTAAAAGTCCCTACGGTCAAAATCATTGGGTTGCGACTCACCTTTACGAGTTGCTCGCTCGCTGCGCTCGCTCGGAATGTTATAGCCTTACCTAAAACCAATCCACCTTGCGTTCGTTTTTCGAAAAGACCGCGATTTTCCGATAATTTACAGACGCGCGGGATCGGTTTTGAGGTTAGGCTAGTTTTATAAGAGCGAGCGAAGCGAGCGAGAAGCTACATCAATTCCCGCGCTATAGTTATATATCAAATGTTCTTTACTAACAATTCTCACCGATCGAAAGAAAGTTTCTGATTTGATAGAAGAATAACAGATATGTTTCGCTAGGTACGCGATTCGTGCTGATCGATGTATCTCGATGATGTTTTTGTTTTCGTTTTTGTTTTCTTTTTTGTTTTCGTTTTTGTTTTCTTTTTTGTTTTCGTTTTTGTTTTCGTTTTTGTTTTCGTTTTTGTTTTCGTTTTTGTTTTCGTTTTTGTTTTCGTTTTTGTTTTCGTTTTTGTTTTCGTTTTTGTTTTCTTTTTTGTTTTCGTTTTTGTTTTCGTTTTTGTTTTCGTTTTTGTTTTCGTTTTTGTTTTCGTTTTTGTTTTCGTTTTTGTTTTCGTTTTTGTTTTCGTTTTTGTTTTCGTTTTTGTTTTCGTTTTTGTTTTTGTTTTCGTTTTTGTTTTCCTTTTTGTTTTCGTTTTTGTTTTCGTTTTTGTTTTCGTTTTTGTTTTCGTTTTTGTTTTTGTTTTCGTTTTTGTTTTCGTTTTTGTTTTTGTTTTCCTTTTCGTTTTTGTTTTCGTTTTTGTTTTCGTTTTTGTTTTCGTTTTTGTTTTCGTTTTTGTTTTCGTTTTTGTTTTCGTTTTTGATTTCGTTTTTGTTTTCGTTTTTGTTTTCGTTTTTGTTTTCGTTTTTGTTTTCGTTTTTGTTTTCGTGTTTGTTTTCGTTTTTGTTTTCGTTTTTGTTTTCGTTTTTGTTTTTGTTTTCGTTTTTGTTTTTGTTTTTGTCCTTGATTCTGTCCTTGTCTTTGTCTTAATTGGTTTTTGTTTGTACGAGACTAAGTCCAGCGGCATAATGCTCTTCGATCGCACACGACCAAGTCCAGCGGCGTGTCGCTCCTAGGGCTGTTGCGAATACTTAAAAGTCCCTACGGTCAAAATCATTGGGTTGCGACTCACCTTTACGAGTTGCTCGCTCGCTGCGCTCGCTCGGAATGTTATAGCCTTACCTAAAACCAATCCACCTTGCGTTCGTTTTTCGAAAAGACCGCGATTTTCCGATAATTTACAGACGCGCGGGATCGGTTTTGAGGTTAGGCTACTTTTATAAGAGCGAGCGAAGCGAGCGAGAAGCTACATCAATTCCCGCGCTATAGTTATATATCAAATGTTCTTTACTAACAATTCTCACCGATCGAAAGAAAGTTTCTGATTTGATAGAAGAATAACAGATATGTTTCGCTAGGTACGCGATTCGTGCTGATCGATGTATCTCGATGATGTTTTTGTTTTCGTTTTTGTTTTCGTTTTTGTTTTCGTTTTTCTTTTCGTGTTTGTTTTCGTTTTTGTTTTCGTTTTTGTTTTCGTTTTTGTTTTCGTTTTTGTTTTCGTTTTTGTTTTCTTTTTTGTTTTCGTTTTTGTTTTCGTTTTTGTTTTCGTTTTTGTTTTCGTTTTTGTTTTCGTTTTTGTTTTCGTTTTTGTTTTCGTTTTTGTTTTCGTTTTTGTTTTCGTTTTTGTTTTTGTTTTCGTTTTTGTTTTCGTTTTTGTTTTCGTTTTTGTTTTCGTTTTTGTTTTCGTTTTTGTTTTCGTTTTTGTTTTTGTTTTCGTTTTTGTTTTCGTTTTTGTTTTTGTTTTCCTTTTCGTTTTTGTTTGTGTTTTTGTTTTCGTTTTTGTTTTCGTTTTTGTTTTCGTTTTTGTTTTCGTGTTTGTTTTCGTTTTTGTTTTCGTTTTTGTTTTCGTTTTTGTTTTTGTTTTCGTTTTTGTTTTCGTTTTTGTTTTTGTTTTCCTTTTCGTTTTTGTTTGTGTTTTTGTTTTTGTCCTTGTTTCTGTCCTTGTCTTTGTCTTAATTGGTTTTTGTTTGTACGAGACTAAGTCCAGCGGCATAATGCTCTTCGATCGCACACGACCAAGTCCAGCGGCGTGTCGCTCCTAGGGCTGTTGCGAATACTTAAAAGTCCCTACGGTCAAAATCATTGGGTTGCGACTCACCTTTACGAGTTGCTCGCTCGCTGCGCTCGCTCGGAATGTTATAGCCTTACCTAAAACCAATCCACCTTGCGTTCGTTTTTCGAAAAGACCGCGATTTTCCGATAATTTACAGACGCGCGGGATCGGTTTTGAGGTTAGGCTAGTTTTATAAGAGCGAGCGAAGCGAGCGAGAAGCTACATCAATTCCCGCGCTATAGTTATATATCAAATGTTCTTTACTAACAATTCTCACCGATCGAAAGAAAGTTTCTGATTTGATAGAAGAATAACAGATATGTTTCGCTAGGTACGCGATTCGTGCTGATCGATGTATCTCGATGATGTTGTTGTTTTCGTTTTTGTTTTCGTTTTTGTTTTCTTTTTTGTTTTCGTTTTTGTTTTCGTTTTTGTTTTCGTTTTTGTTTTCGTTTTTGTTTTCGTTTTTGTTTTCGTTTTTGTTTTCGTTTTTGTTTTCGTTTTTGTTTTCGTGTTTGTTTTCGTTTTTGTTTTCGTTTTTGTTTTCTTTTTTGTTTTCGTTTTTGTTTTCGTTTTTGTTTTCGTTTTTGTTTTCGTTTTTGATTTCGTTTTTGTTTTCGTTTTTCTTTTCGTTTTTGTTTTCCTTTTCGTTTTTGTTTGTGTTTTTGTTTTCGTTTTTGTTTTCCTTTTTGTTTTCGTTTTTGTTTTCGTTTTTGTTTTCGTGTTTGTTTTCGTTTTTGTTTTCGTTTTTGTTTTCGTTTTTGTTTTCGTTTTTGTTTTCCTTTTTTGTTTTCGTTTTTGTTTTCGTTTTTGTTTTCGTTTTTGTTTTCGTTTTTGTTTTCGTTTTTGATTTCGTTTTTGTTTTCGTTTTTGTTTTCGTTTTTGTTTTCCTTTTCGTTTTTGTTTTCGTTTTTGTTTTCGTTTTTGTTTTCGTTTTTGTTTTCGTTTTTGTTTTCGTTTTTGTTTTCGTTTTTGTTTTCGTTTTTGTTTTCGTTTTTGTTTTCGTTTTTGTTTTCCTTTTTTGTTTTCGTTTTTGTTTTCGTTTTTGTTTTCGTTTTTGTTTTCGTTTTTGCTTTCGTTTTTGTTTTTGTTTTCGTTTTTGTTTTCGTTTTTGTTTTCGTTTTTGTTTTCGTTTTTGTTTTCGTTTTTGTTTTCGTTTTTGTTTTTGTTTTCGTTTTTGTTTTCGTTTTTGTTTTTGTTTTCCTTTTCGTTTTTGTTTGTGTTTTTGTTTTCGTTTTTGTTTTCGTTTTTGTTTTCGTTTTTGTTTTTGTTTTTGTTTTCGTTTTTGTTTTCGTTTTTGTTTTTGTTTTCGTTTTTGTTTTCGTTTTTGTTTTTGTTTTCCTTTTCGTTTTTGTTTGTGTTTTTGTTTTTGTCCTTGTTTCTGTCCTTGTCTTTGTCTTAATTGGTTTTTGTTTGTACGAGACTAAGTCCAGCGGCATAATGCTCTTCGATCCCACACGACCAAGTCCAGCGGCGTGTCGCTCCTAGGGCTGTTGCGAATACTTAAAAGTCCCTACGGTCAAAATCATTGGGTTGCGACTCACCTTTACGAGTTGCTCGCTCGCTGCGCTCGCTCGGAATGTTATAGCCTTACCTAAAACCAATCCACCTTGCGTTCGTTTTTCGAAAAGACCGCGATTTTCCGATAATTTACAGACGCGCGGGATCGGTTTTGAGGTTAGGCTAGTTTTATAAGAGCGAGCGAAGCGAGCGAGAAGCTACATCAATTCCCGCGCTATAGTTATATATCAAATGTTCTTTACTAACAATTCTCACCGATCGAAAGAAAGTTTCTGATTTGATAGAAGAATAACAGATATGTTTCGCTAGGTACGCGATTCGTGCTGATCGATGTATCTCGATGATGTTGTTGTTTTCGTTTTTGCTTTCGTTTTTGTTTTTGTTTTCGTTTTTGTTTTCGTTTTTGTTTTCTTTTTTGTTTTCGTTTTTGTTTTCGTTTTTGTTTTCGTTTTTGTTTTCGTGTTTGTTTTCGTTTTTGTTTTCGTTTTCGTTTTCGTTTTCGTTTTTGTTTTCTTTTTTGTTTTCGTTTTTGTTTTCGTTTTTGTTTTCGTTTTTGTTTTCGTTTTTGTTTTCGTTTTTGTTTTCGTTGTTGTTTTCGTTTTTGTTTTCGTTTTTGTTTTCGTTTTTGATTTCGTTTTTGTTTTCGTTTTTGTTTTCGTTTTTGTTTTCGTTTTTGTTTTTGTTTTCGTTTTTGTTTTCGTTTTTGTTTTCGTTTTTGTTTTCGTTTTTGTTTTCGTTTTTGTTTTCGTTTTTGTTTTTGTTTTCGTTTTTGTTTTCGTTTTTGTTTTTGTTTTCCTTTTCGTTTTTGTTTGTGTTTTTGTTTTCGTTTTTGTTTTCGTTTTTGTTTTCGTTTTTGTTTTCGTTTTTGTTTTCGTTTTTGTTTTCGTTTTTGTTTTCCTTTTTTGTTTTCGTTTTTGTTTTCGTTTTTGTTTTCGTTTTTGTTTTCGTTTTTGCTTTCGTTTTTGTTTTTGTTTTCGTTTTTGTTTTCGTTTTTGTTTTCGTTTTTGTTTTCGTTTTTGTTTTCGTTTTTGTTTTCGTTTTTGTTTTTGTTTTCGTTTTTGTTTTCGTTTTTGTTTTTGTTTTCCTTTTCGTTTTTGTTTTTGTTTTTGTTTTTGTTTTCGTTTTTGTTTTCGTTTTTGTTTTCGTTTTTGTTTTCGTTTTTGTTTTTGTTTTTGTTTTCGTTTTCGTTTTTGTTTTCGTTTTTGTTTTCGTTTTTGTTTTCGTTTTTGTTTTCGTTTTTGTTTTCGTTTTTGTTTTTGTTTTCGTTTTTGTTTTCGTTTTTGTTTTTGTTTTCCTTTTCGTTTTTGTTTGTGTTTTTGTTTTCGTTTTTGTTTTCGTTTTTGTTTTCGTTTTTGTTTTCGTTTTTGTTTTCGTTTTTGTTTTCGTTTTTGTTTTCGTTTTTGTTTTCGTGTTTGTTTTCGTTTTTGTTTTCGTTTTTGTTTTCGTTTTTGTTTTTGTTTTCGTTTTTGTTTTCGTTTTTGTTTTTGTTTTCGTTTTTGTTTTCGTTTTTGTTTTTGTTTTCCTTTTCGTTTTTGTTTGTGTTTTTGTTTTTGTCCTTGTTTCTGTCCTTGTCTTTGTCTTAATTGGTTTTTGTTTGTACGAGACTAAGTCCAGCGGCATAATGCTCTTCGATCGCACACGACCAAGTCCAGCGGCGTGTCGCTCCTAGGGCTGTTGCGAATACTTAAAAGTCCCTACGGTCAAAATCATTGGGTTGCGACTCACCTTTACGAGTTGCTCGCTCGCTGCGCTCGCTCGGAATGTTATAGCCTTACCTAAAACCAATCCACCTTGCGTTCGTTTTTCGAAAAGACCGCGATTTTCCGATAATTTACAGACGCGCGGGATCGGTTTTGAGGTTAGGCTAGTTTTATAAGAGCGAGCGAAGCGAGCGAGAAGCTACATCAATTCCCGCGCTATAGTTATATATCAAATGTTCTTTACTAACAATTCTCACCGATCGAAAGAAAGTTTCTGATTTGATAGAAGAATAACAGATATGTTTCGCTAGGTACGCGATTCGTGCTGATCGATGTATCTCGATGATGTTGTTGTTTTCGTTTTTGTTTTCTTTTTTGTTTTCGTTTTTGTTTTCGTTTTTGTTTTCGTTTTTGTTTTCGTTTTTGTTTTCGTTTTTGTTTTCGTTTTTGTTTTCGTTTTTGTTTTCGTTTTTGTTTTCGTGTTTGTTTTCGTTTTTGTTTTCGTTTTTGTTTTCTTTTTTGTTTTCGTTTTTGTTTTCGTTTTTGTTTTCGTTTTTGTTTTCGTTTTTGTTTTCGTTTTTGTTTTCGTTTTTGTTTTCGTTTTTGTTTTCGTTTTTGTTTTCGTTTTTGTTTTCGTTTTTGTTTTCGTTTTTGTTTTCGTTTTTGTTTTCGTTTTTGTTTTCGTTTTTGTTTTCGTTTTTGATTTCGTTTTTGTTTTCGTTTTTGTTTTCGTTTTTGTTTTCCTTTTCGTTTTTGTTTGTGTTTTTGTTTTCGTTTTTGTTTTCGTTTTTGTTTTCGTTTTTGTTTTCGTTTTTGTTTTCGTTTTTGTTTTCGTTTTTGTTTTCGTTTTTGTTTTCGTTTTTGTTTTCGTTTTTGTTTTCCTTTTTTGTTTTTGTTTTTGTTTTCGTTTTTGTTTTCGTTTTTGTTTTCGTTTTTGTTTTCGTTTTTGATTTCGTTTTTGTTTTCGTTTTTGTTTTCGTTTTTGTTTTCCTTTTCGTTTTTGTTTTCGTTTTTGTTTTCGTTTTTGTTTTCGTTTTTGTTTTCGTTTTTGTTTTCGTTTTTGTTTTCGTTTTTGTTTTCGTTTTTGTTTTCGTTTTTGTTTTCGTTTTTGTTTTCGTTTTTGTTTTCGTTTTTGTTTTCCTTTTTTGTTTTCGTTTTTGTTTTCGTTTTTGTTTTCGTTTTTGTTTTCGTTTTTGCTTTCGTTTTTGTTTTTGTTTTCGTTTTTGTTTTCGTTTTTGTTTTCGTTTTTGTTTTCGTTTTTGTTTTCGTTTTTGTTTTCGTTTTTGTTTTTGTTTTCGTTTTTGTTTTCGTTTTTGTTTTTGTTTTCCTTTTCGTTTTTGTTTGTGTTTTTGTTTTCGTTTTTGTTTTCGTTTTTGTTTTCGTTTTTGTTTTTGTTTTTGTTTTCGTTTTTGTTTTCGTTTTTGTTTTCGTTTTTGTTTTCGTTTTTGTTTTCGTTTTTGTTTTCGTTTTTGTTTTTGTTTTCGTTTTTGTTTTCGTTTTTGTTTTTGTTTTCCTTTTCGTTTTTGTTTGAGTTTTTGTTTTCGTTTTTGTTTTCGTTTTTGTTTTCGTTTTTGTTTTCGTTTTTGTTTTCGTTTTTGTTTTCGTTTTTGTTTTCGTTTTTGTTTTCGTGTTTGTTTTCGTTTTTGTTTTCGTTTTTGTTTTCGTTTTTTGTTTTTGTTTTCGTTTTTGTTTTCGTTTTTGTTTTTGTTTTCCTTTTCGTTTTTGTTTGTGTTTTTGTTTTCGTTTTTGTTTTCGTTTTTGTTTTCGTTTTTGTTTTTGTTTTTGTTTTCGTTTTTGTTTTCGTTTTTGTTTTCGTTTTTGTTTTCGTTTTTGTTTTCGTTTTTGTTTTCGTTTTTGTTTTCCTTTTTTGTTTTCGTTTTTGTTTTCGTTTTTGTTTTCGTTTTTGTTTTCGTTTTTGCTTTCGTTTTTGTTTTTGTTTTCGTTTTTGTTTTCGTTTTTGTTTTCGTTTTTGTTTTCGTTTTTGTTTTTGTTTTCGTTTTTGTTTTCGTTTTTGTTTTTGTTTTCCTTTTCGTTTTTGTTTGTGTTTTTGTTTTCGTTTTTGTTTTCGTTTTTGTTTTCGTTTTTGTTTTCGTTTTTGTTTTCGTTTTTGTTTTTGTTTTCCTTTTCGTTTTTGTTTTCGTTTTTGTTTTCGTTTTTGTTTTCGTTTTTGTTTTCGTTTTTGTTTTCGTTTTTGTTTTCGTTTTTGTTTTCGTTTTTGTTTTCGTTTTTGTTTTCGTTTTTGTTTTTGTTTTCGTTTTTGTTTTCGTTTTTGTTTTTGTTTTCCTTTTCGTTTTTGTTTGTGTTTTTGTTTTCGTTTTTGTTTTCGTTTTTGTTTTCGTTTTTCTTTTCGTGTTTGTTTTCGTTTTTGTTTTCGTTTTTGTTTTCGTTTTTGTTTTCGTTTTTGTTTTCGTTTTTGTTTTCGTTTTTGTTTTCGTTTTTGTTTTTGTTTTCGTTTTTGTTTTCGTTTTTGTTTTTGTTTTCCTTTTCGTTTTTGTTTGTGTTTTTGTTTTCGTTTTTGTTTTCGTTTTTGTTTTCGTTTTTGTTTTTGTTTTTGTTTTCGTTTTTGTTTTCGTTTTTGTTTTCGTTTTTGTTTTCGTTTTTGTTTTCGTTTTTGTTTTCGTTTTTGTTTTTGTTTTCGTTTTTGTTTTCGTTTTTGTTTTTGTTTTCCTTTTCGTTTTTGTTTGTGTTTTTGTTTTCGTTTTTGTTTTCGTTTTTGTTTTCGTTTTTGTTTTCGTTTTTGTTTTCGTTTTTGTTTTCGTTTTTGTTTTCGTGTTTGTTTTCGTTTTTGTTTTCGTTTTTGTTTTCGTTTTTGTTTTTGTTTTCGTTTTTGTTTTCGTTTTTGTTTTTGTTTTCCTTTTCGTTTTTGTTTGTGTTTTTGTTTTTGTCCTTGTTTCTGTCCTTGTCTTTGTCTTAATTGGTTTTTGTTTGTACGAGACTAAGTCCAGCGGCATAATGCTCTTCGATCCCACACGACCAAGTCCAGCGGCGTGTCGCTCCTAGGGCTGTTGCGAATACTTAAAAGTCCCTACGGTCAAAATCATTGGGTTGCGACTCACCTTTACGAGTTGCTCGCTCGCTGCGCTCGCTCGGAATGTTATAGCCTTACCTAAAACCAATCCACCTTGCGTTCGTTTTTCGAAAAGACCGCGATTTTCCGATAATTTACAGACGCGCGGGATCGGTTTTGAGGTTAGGCTAGTTTTATAAGAGCGAGCGAAGCGAGCGAGAAGCTACATCAATTCCCGCGCTATAGTTATATATCAAATGTTCTTTACTAACAATTCTCACCGATCGAAAGAAAGTTTCTGATTTGATAGAAGAATAACAGATATGTTTCGCTAGGTACGCGATTCGTGCTGATCGATGTATCTCGATGATGTTTTTGTTTTCGTTTTTGTTTTCGTTTTTGTTTTCGTTTTTGTTTTCGTTTTCGTTTTCGTTTTCGTTTTCGTTTTCGTTTTCGTTTTTGTTTTCGTTTTTGTTTTCGTTTTTGTTTTCGTTTTTGTTTTCGTTTTTGTTTTCGTTTTTGTTTTCGTTTTTGTTTTCGTTTTTGTTTTCGTTTTTGTTTTCGTTTTTGTTTTCGTTTTTGATTTCGTTTTTGTTTTCGTTTTTGTTTTCGTTTTTGTTTTCGTTTTTGTTTTCGTTTTTGTTTTCGTTTTTGTTTTCGTT
>NW_026869748.1:217500-225000 GCF_905332965.1 Bombus pascuorum | reverse complement strand
GTTATAGCCTTACCTAAAACCAATCCACCTTGCGTTCGTTTTTCGAAAAGACCGCGATTTTCCGATAATTTACAGACGCGCGTGATCGGTTTTGAGGTTAGGCTAGTTTTATAAGAGCGAGCGAAGCGAGCGAGAAGCTACATCAATTCCCGCGCTATAGTTATATATCAAATGTTCTTTACTAACAATTCTCACCGATCGAAAGAAAGTTTCTGATTTGATAGAAGAATAACAGATATGTTTCGCTAGGTACGCGATTCGTGCTGATCGATGTATCTCGATGATGTTTTTGTTTTCGTTTTTGTTTTCGTTTTTGTTTTCGTTTTTGTTTTCGTTTTTCTTTTCGTGTTTGTTTTCGTTTTTGTTTTCGTTTTTGTTTTCGTGTTTGTTTTCGTTTTTGTTTTCGTTTTTGTTTTCGTTTTTGTTTTTGTTTTTGTCCTTGTTTCTGTCCTTGTCTTTGTCTTAATTGGTTTTTGTTTGTACGAGACTAAGTCCAGCGGCATAATGCTCTTCGATCGCACACGACCAAGTCCAGCGGCGTGTCGCTCCTAGGGCTGTTGCGAATACTTAAAAGTCCCTACGGTCAAAATCATTGGGTTGCGACTCACCTTTACGAGTTGCTCGCTCGCTGCGCTCCCTCGGAATGTTATAGCCTTACCTAAAACCAATCCACCTTGCGTTCGTTTTTCGAAAAGACCGCGATTTTCCGATAATTTACAGACGCGCGGGATCGGTTTTGAGGTTAGGCTAGTTTTATAAGAGCGAGCGAAGCGAGCGAGAAGCTACATCAATTCCCGCGCTATAGTTATATATCAAATGTTCTTTACTAACAATTCTCACCGATCGAAAGAAAGTTTCTGATTTGATAGAAGAATAACAGATATGTTTCGCTAGGTACGCGATTCGTGCTGATCGATGTATCTCGATGATGTTTTTGTTTTCGTTTTTGTTTTCGTTTTTGTTTTCGTTTTTGTTTTCGTTTTTCTTTTCGTGTTTGTTTTCGTTTTTGTTTTCGTTTTTGTTTTCGTTTTTGTTTTCGTTTTTGTTTTCGTTTTTGTTTTCGTTTTTGTTTTCGTTTTTGTTTTCGTTTTTGTTTTTGTTTTCGTTTTTGTTTTCGTTTTTGTTTTTGTTTTCCTTTTCGTTTTTGTTTGTGTTTTTGTTTTCGTTTTTGTTTTCGTTTTTGTTTTCGTTTTTGTTTTCGTTTTTGTTTTTGTTTTTGTTTTCGTGTTTGTTTTCGTTTTTGTTTTCGTTTTTGTTTTCGTTTTTGTTTTTGTTTTCGTTTTTGTTTTCGTTTTTGTTTTTGTTTTCCTTTTCGTTTTTGTTTGTGTTTTTGTTTTCGTTTTTGTTTTCGTGTTTGTTTTCGTTTTTGTTTTCGTTTTTGTTTTCGTTTTTGTTTTTGTTTTCGTTTTTGTTTTTGTTTGTGTTTTCGTTTTTGTTTTCGTTTTTGTTTTCGTTTTTGTTTTCGTTTTTGTTTTTGTTTTCGTTTTTGTTTTCGTTTTTGTTTTTGTTTTCCTTTTCGTTTTTGTTTTCGTTTTTGTTTTCGTTTTTGTTTTCGTTTTTGTTTTCGTTTTTGTTTTCGTTTTTGTTTTCGTGTTTGTTTTCGTTTTTGTTTTCGTTTTCGTTTTCGTTTTTGTTTTCTTTTTTGTTTTCGTTTTTGTTTTCGTTTTTGTTTTCGTTTTTGTTTTCGTTTTTGTTTTCGTTTTTGTTTTCGTGTTTGTTTTCGTTTTTGTTTTCGTTTTTGTTTTCGTTTTCGTTTTCGTTTTTGTTTTCTTTTTTGTTTTCGTTTTTGTTTTCGTTTTTGTTTTCGTTTTTGTTTTCGTTTTTGTTTTTGTTTTTGTTTTCGTTTTTGTTTTCGTTTTTGTTTTTGTTTTCCTTTTCGTTTTTGTTTGTGTTTTTGTTTTCGTTTTTGTTTTCGTTTTTGTTTTTGTTTTTGTTTTCGTTTTTGTTTTCCTTTTCGTTTTTGTTTGTGTTTTTGTTTTCGTTTTTGTTTTCGTTTTTGTTTTCGTTTTTGTTTTCGTTTTTGTTTTCGTTTTTGTTTTCGTTTTTGTTTTCGTTTTTGTTTTCGTTTTTGTTTTCGTTTTTGTTTTCGTTTTTGTTTTCGTTTTTGTTTTCGTTTTTGTTTTCGTTTTTGTTTTCGTTTTTGTTTTCGTTTTTGATTTCGTTTTTGTTTTCGTTTTTGTTTTCGTTTTTGTTTTCGTTTTTGTTTTCGTTTTTGTTTTTGTTTTCGTTTTTGTTTTCGTTTTTGTTTTCGTTTTTGTTTTCGTTTTTGTTTTCGTTTTTGTTTTTGTTTTCCTTTTCGTTTTTGTTTTCGTTTTTGTTTTCGTTTTTGTTTTCGTTTTTGTTTTCGTTTTTGTTTTCGTTTTTGTTTTCGTTTTTATTTTCGTTTTTGTTTTCGTTTTTGTTTTCGTTTTTGTTTTCGTTTTTGTTTTCGTTTTTGTTTTCGTTTTTGTTTTCGTTTTTGTTTTCGTTTTTGTTTTCGTTTTTGTTTTCGTTTTTGTTTTCGTTTTTGTTTTCGTTTTTGTTTTCGTTTTTGTTTTCGTTTTTGATTTCGTTTTTGTTTTCGTTTTTGTTTTCGTTTTTGTTTTCGTTTTTGTTTTCGTTTTTGTTTTCGTTTTTGTTTTTGTTTTTGTTTTCGTTTTTGTTTTCGTTTTTGTTTTTGTTTTCCTTTTCGTTTTTGTTTGTGTTTTTGTTTTCGTTTTTGTTTTCGTTTTTGTTTTCGTTTTTGTTTTCGTTTTTGTTTTCGTTATTGTTTTCGTTTTTGTTTTCGTGTTTGTTTTCGTTTTTGTTTTCGTTTTTGTTTTCGTTTTTGTTTTTGTTTTCGTTTTTGTTTTCGTTTTTGTTTTTGTTTTCCTTTTCGTTTTTGTTTGTGTTTTTGTTTTTGTCCTTGTTTCTGTCCTTGTCTTTGTCTTAATTGGTTTTTGTTTGTACGAGACTAAGTCCAGCGGCATAATGCTCTTCGATCGCACACGACCAAGTCCAGCGGCGTGTCGCTCCTAGGGCTGTTGCGAATACTTAAAAGTCCCTACGGTCAAAATCATTGGGTTGCGACTCACCTTTACGAGTTGCTCGCTCGCTGCGCTCGCTCGGAATGTTATAGCCTTACCTAAAACCAATCCACCTTGCGTTCGTTTTTCGAAAAGACCGCGATTTTCCGATAATTTACAGACGCGCGGGATCGGTTTTGAGGTTAGGCTAGTTTTATAAGAGCGAGCGAAGCGAGCGAGAAGCTACATCAATTCCCGCGCTATAGTTATATATCAAATGTTCTTTACTAACAATTCTCACCGATCGAAAGAAAGTTTCTGATTTGATAGAAGAATAACAGATATGTTTCGCTAGGTACGCGATTCGTGCTGATCGATGTATCTCGATGATGTTTTTGTTTTCGTTTTTGTTTTCGTTTTTGTTTTCGTTTTTGTTTTCGTTTTTCTTTTCGTGTTTGTTTTCGTTTTTGTTTTCGTTTTTGTTTTCGTGTTTGTTTTCGTTTTTGTTTTCGTTTTTGTTTTCGTTTTTGTTTTCGTTTTTGTTTTCGTTTTTGTTTTCGTTTTTCTTTTCGTGTTTGTTTTCGTTTTTGTTTTCGTTTTTGTTTTCGTTTTTGTTTTCGTTTTTGTTTTCGTTTTTGTTTTCGTTTTTCTTTTCGTGTTTGTTTTCGTTTTTGTTTTCGTTTTTGTTTTCGTTTTTGTTTTTGTTTTCGTTTTTGTTTTCGTTTTTGTTTTTGTTTTCCTTTTCGTTTTTGTTTGTGTTTTTGTTTTCGTTTTTGTTTTCGTTTTTGTTTTCGTTTTTGTTTTCGTTTTTGTTTTCGTTTTTGTTTTCGTTTTTGTTTTCGTGTTTGTTTTCGTTTTTGTTTTCGTTTTTGTTTTCGTTTTTGTTTCTGTTTTCGTTTTTGTTTTCGTTTTTGTTTTTGTTTTCCTTTTCGTTTTTGTTTGTGTTTTTGTTTTCGTTTTTGTTTTCGTGTTTGTTTTCGTTTTTGTTTTCGTTTTTGTTTTCGTTTTTGTTTTTGTTTTTGTTTTCGTTTTTGTTTTTGTTTTTGTTTTCGTTTTTGTTTTCGTTTTTGTTTTCGTTTTTGTTTTCGTTTTTGTTTTTGTTTTCCTTTTCGTTTTTGTTTTCGTTTTTGTTTTCGTTTTTGTTTTCGTTTTTGTTTTCGTTTTTGTTTTCGTTTTTGTTTTCGTGTTTGTTTTCGTTTTTGTTTTCGTTTTCGTTTTTGTTTTCTTTTTTGTTTTCGTTTTTGTTTTCGTTTTTGTTTTCGTTTTTGTTTTCGTTTTTGTTTTCGTTTTTGTTTTCGTGTTTGTTTTCGTTTTTGTTTTCGTTTTTGTTTTCGTTTTCGTTTTCGTTTTTGTTTTCTTTTTTGTTTTCGTTTTTGTTTTCGTTTTTGTTTTCGTTTTTGTTTTCGTTTTTGTTTTTGTTTTTGTTTTCGTTTTTGTTTTCGTTTTTGTTTTCCTTTTCGTTTTTGTTTGTGTTTTTGTTTTCGTTTTTGTTTTCGTTTTTGTTTTTGTTTTTGTTTTTGTTTTTGTTTTTGTTTTTGTTTTCCTTTTCGTTTTTGTTTGTGTTTTTGTTTTCGTTTTTGTTTTCGTTTTTGTTTTCGTTTTTGTTTTCGTTTTTGTTTTCGTTTTTTTTTCGTTTTTGTTTTCGTTTTTGTTTTCGTTTTTGTTTTCGTTTTTGTTTTCGTTTTTGTTTTCGTTTTTGTTTTCGTTTTTGTTTTCGTTTTTGATTTCGTTTTTGTTTTCGTTTTTGTTTTCGTTTTTGTTTTCGTTTTTGTTTTCGTTTTTGTTTTTGTTTTCGTTTTTGTTTTCGTTTTTGTTTTCGTTTTTGTTTTCGTTTTTGTTTTCGTTTTTGTTTTCGTTTTTGTTTTTGTTTTCCTTTTCGTTTTTGTTTGTGTTTTTGTTTTCGTTTTTGTTTTCGTTTTTGTTTTCGTTTTTGTTTTCGTTTTTGTTTTCGTTTTTGTTTTCGTTTTTGTTTTCGTTTTTGTTTTCGTTTTTGTTTTCGTGTTTGTTTTCGTTTTTGTTTTCGTTTTTGTTTTCGTTTTTGTTTTTGTTTTCGTTTTTGTTTTTGTTTTTGTCCTTGTTTCTGTCCTTGTCTTTGTCTTAATTGGTTTTTGTTTGTACGAGACTAAGTCCAGCGGCATAATGCTCTGCGATCCCACACGACCAAGTCCAGCGGCGTGTCGCTCCTAGGGCTGTTGCGAATACTTAAAAGTCCCTACGGTCAAAATCATTGGGTTGCGACTCACCTTTACGAGTTGCTCGCTCGCTGCGCTCGCTCGGAATGTTATAGCCTTACCTAAAACCAATCCACCTTGCGTTCGTTTTTCGAAAAGACCGCGATTTTCCGATAATTTACAGACGCGCGGGATCGGTTTTGAGGTTAGGCTAGTTTTATAAGAGCGAGCGAAGCGAGCGAGAAGCTACATCAATTCCCGCGCTATAGTTATATATCAAATGTTCTTTACTAACAATTCTCACCGATCGAAAGAAAGTTTCTGATTTGATAGAAGAATAACAGATATGTTTCGCTAGGTACGCGATTCGTGCTGATCGATGTATCTGGATGATGTTTTTGTTTTCGTTTTTGTTTTCGTTTTTGTTTTCGTTTTTGTTTTCGTTTTTCTTTTCGTGTTTGTTTTCGTTTTTGTTTTCGTTTTTGTTTTCTTTTTTGTTTTCGTTTTTGTTTTCGTTTTTGTTTTCTTTTTTGTTTTCGTTTTTGTTTTCGTTTTTGTTTTCGTTTTTGTTTTCGTTTTTGTTTTCGTTTTTGTTTTCGTTTTTGTTTTCGTTTGTGTTTTTGTTTTCGTTTTTGTTTTCGTTTTTGTTTTCGTTTTTGTTTTCGTTTTTGTTTTCGTTTTTGTTTTCGTTTTTGTTTTCGTTTTTGTTTTCGTTTTTGTTTTCGTTTTTGTTTTTGTTTTCGTTTTTGTTTTCGTTTTTGTTTTTGTTTTTGTTTTTGTCCTTGTTTCTGTCCTTGTCTTTGTCTTAATTGGTTTTTGTTTGTACGAGACTAAGCCCAGCGGCATAATGCTCTTCGATCGCACACGACCAAGTCCAGCGGCGTGTCGCTCCTAGGGCTGTTGCGAATACTTAAAAGTCCCTACGGTCAAAATCATTGGGTTGCGATTCACCTTTACGAGTTGCTCGCTCGCTGCGCTCGCTCGGAATGTTATAGCCTTACCTAAAACCAATCCACCTTGCGTTCGTTTTTCGAAAAGACCGCGATTTTCCGATAATTTACAGACGCGCGGGATCGGTTTTGAGGTTAGGCTAGTTTTATAAGAGCGAGCGAAGCGAGCGAGAAGCTACATCAATTCCCGCGCTATAGTTATATATCAAATGTTCTTTACTAACAATTCTCACCGATCGAAAGAAAGTTTCTGATTTGATAGAAGAATAACAGATATGTTTCGCTAGGTACGCGATTCGTGCTGATCGATGTATCTCGATGATGTTTTTGTTTTCGTTTTTGTTTTCGTTTTTGTTTTCGTTTTTGTTTTCGTTTTTGTTTTCTTTTTTGTTTTCGTTTTTGTTTTCGTTTTTGTTTTCGTTTTTGTTTTCGTGTTTGTTTTCGTTTTTGTTTTCGTTTTCGTTTTCGTTTTCGTTTTTGTTTTCTTTTTTGTTTTCGTTTTTGTTTTCGTTTTTGTTTTCGTTTTTGTTTTCGTTTTTGTTTTCGTTTTTGTTTTCGTTTTTGTTTTCGTTTTTGTTTTCGTTTTTGTTTTCGTTTTTGATTTCGTTTTTGTTTTCGTTTTTGTTTTCGTTTTTGTTTTCGTTTTTGTTTTCGTTTTTGTTTTCGTTTTTGTTTTCGTGTTTGTTTTCGTTTTTGTTTTCGTTTTTGTTTTCGTTTTTGTTTTTGTTTTTGTTTTCGTTTTTGTTTTTGTTTTTGTCCTTGTTTCTGTCCTTGTCTTTGTCTTAATTGGTTTTTGTTTGTACGAGACTAAGTCCAGCGGCATAATGCTCTTCGATCGCACACGACCAAGTCCAGCGGCGTGTCGCTCCTAGGGCTGTTGCGAATACTTAAAAGTCCCTACGGTCAAAATCATTGGGTTGCGACTCACCTTTACGAGTTGCTCGCTCGCTGCGCTCGCTCGGAATGTTATAGCCTTACCTAAAACCAATCCACCTTGCGTTCGTTTTTCGAAAAGACCGCGATTTTCCGATAATTTACAGACGCGCGGGATCGGTTTTGAGGTTAGGCTAGTTTTATAAGAGCGAGCGAAGCGAGCGAGAAGCTACATCAATTCCCGCGCTATAGTTATATATCAAATGTTCTTTACTAACAATTCTCACCGATCGAAAGAAAGTTTCTGATTTGATAGAAGAATAACAGATATGTTTCGCTAGGTACGCGATTCGTGCTGATCGATGTATCTCGATGATGTTTTTGTTTTCGTTTTTGTTTTCGTTTTTGTTTTCGTTTTTGTTTTCGTTTTTGTTTTCTTTTTTGTTTTCGTTTTTGTTTTCGTTTTTGTTTTCGTTTTTGTTTTCGTGTTTGTTTTCGTTTTTGTTTTCGTTTTCGTTTTCG
>NW_026869748.1:185000-215000 GCF_905332965.1 Bombus pascuorum | reverse complement strand
AATGCTCTGCGATCCCACACGACCAAGTCCAGCGGCGTGTCGCTCCTAGGGCTGTTGCGAATACTTAAAAGTCCCTACGGTCAAAATCATTGGGTTGCGACTCACCTTTACGAGTTGCTCGCTCGCTGCGCTCGCTCGGAATGTTATAGCCTTACCTAAAACCAATCCACCTTGCGTTCGTTTTTCGAAAAGACCGCGATTTTCCGATAATTTACAGACGCGCGGGATCGGTTTTGAGGTTAGGCTAGTTTTATAAGAGCGAGCGAAGCGAGCGAGAAGCTACATCAATTCCCGCGCTATAGTTATATATCAAATGTTCTTTACTAACAATTCTCACCGATCGAAAGAAAGTTTCTGATTTGATAGAAGAATAACAGATATGTTTCGCTAGGGACGCGATTCGTGCTGATCGATGTATCTGGATGATGTTTTTGTTTTCGTTTTTGTTTTCGTATTTGTTTTCGTTTTTGTTTTCGTTTTTCTTTTCGTGTTTGTTTTCGTTTTTGTTTTCGTTTTTGTTTTCTTTTTTGTTTTCGTTTTTGTTTTCGTTTTTGTTTTCTTTTTTGTTTTCGTTTTTGTTTTCGTTTTTGTTTTCGTTTTTGTTTTCGTTTTTGTTTTCGTTTTTGTTTTCGTTTTTGTTTTCGTTTGTGTTTTTGTTTTCGTTTTTGTTTTCGTTTTTGTTTTCGTTTTTGTTTTCGTTTTTGTTTTCGTTTTTGTTTTCGTTTTTGTTTTCGTTTTTGTTTTCGTTTTTGTTTTCGTTTTTGTTTTTGTTTTTGTTTTTGTTTTCGTTTTTGTTTTTGTTTTTGTTTTTGTCCTTGTTTCTGTCCTTGTCTTTGTCTTAATTGGTTTTTGTTTGTACGAGACTAAGCCCAGCGGCATAATGCTCTTCGATCGCACACGACCAAGTCCAGCGGCGTGTCGCTCCTAGGGCTGTTGCGAATACTTAAAAGTCCCTACGGTCAAAATCATTGGGTTGCGATTCACCTTTACGAGTTGCTCGCTCGCTGCGCTCGCTCGGAATGTTATAGCCTTACCTAAAACCAATCCACCTTGCGTTCGTTTTTCGAAAAGACCGCGATTTTCCGATAATTTACAGACGCGCGGGATCGGTTTTGAGGTTAGGCTAGTTTTATAAGAGCGAGCGAAGCGAGCGAGAAGCTACATCAATTCCCGCGCTATAGTTATATATCAAATGTTCTTTACTAACAATTCTCACCGATCGAAAGAAAGTTTCTGATTTGATAGAAGAATAACAGATATGTTTCGCTAGGTACGCGATTCGTGCTGATCGATGTATCTCGATGATGTTTTTGTTTTCGTTTTTGTTTTCGTTTTTGTTTTCGTTTTTGTTTTCGTTTTTGTTTTCTTTTTTGTTTTCGTTTTTGTTTTCGTTTTTGTTTTCGTTTTTGTTTTCGTGTTTGTTTTCGTTTTTGTTTTCGTTTTCGTTTTCGTTTTCGTTTTTGTTTTCTTTTTTGTTTTCGTTTTTGTTTTCGTTTTTGTTTTCGTTTTTGTTTTCGTTTTTGTTTTCGTTTTTGTTTTCGTTTTTGTTTTCGTTTTTGTTTTCGTTTTTGTTTTCGTTTTTGTTTTCGTTTTTGATTTCGTTTTTGTTTTCGTTTTTGTTTTCGTTTTTGTTTTCGTTTTTGTTTTCGTTTTTGTTTTCGTTTTTGTTTTTGTTTTCGTTTTTGTTTTCGTTTTTGTTTTTGTTTTCCTTTTCGTTTTTGTTTGTGTTTTTGTTTTCGTTTTTGTTTTCGTTTTTGTTTTCGTTTTTGTTTTCGTTTTTGTTTTCGTTTTTGTTTTCGTTTTTGTTTTCGTGTTTGTTTTCGTTTTTGTTTTCGTTTTTGTTTTCGTTTTTGTTTTTGTTTTCGTTTTTGTTTTCGTTTTTGTTTTTGTTTTCCTTTTCGTTTTTGTTTGTGTTTTTGTTTTTGTCCTTGTTTCTGTCCTTGTCTTTGTCTTAATTGGTTTTTGTTTGTACGAGACTAAGTCCAGCGGCATAATGCTCTTCGATCGCACACGACCAAGTCCAGCGGCGTGTCGCTCCTAGGGCTGTTGCGAATACTTAAAAGTCCCTACGGTCAAAATCATTGGGTTGCGACTCACCTTTACGAGTTGCTCGCTCGCTGCGCTCGCTCGGAATGTTATAGCCTTACCTAAAACCAATCCACCTTGCGTTCGTTTTTCGAAAAGACCGCGATTTTCCGATAATTTACAGACGCGCGGGATCGGTTTTGAGGTTAGGCTAGTTTTATAAGAGCGAGCGAAGCGAGCGAGAAGCTACATCAATTCCCGCGCTATAGTTATATATCAAATGTTCTTTACTAACAATTCTCACCGATCGAAAGAAAGTTTCTGATTTGATAGAAGAATAACAGATATGTTTCGCTAGGTACGCGATTCGTGCTGATCGATGTATCTCGATGATGTTCTTGTTTTCGTTTTTGTTTTCGTTTTTGTTTTCGTTTTTGTTTTCGTTTTTGTTTTCTTTTTTGTTTTCGTTTTTGTTTTCGTTTTTGTTTTCGTTTTTGTTTTCGTGTTTGTTTTCGTTTTTGTTTTCGTTTTCGTTTTCGTTTTCGTTTTTGTTTTCTTTTTTGTTTTCGTTTTTGTTTTCGTTTTTGTTTTCGTTTTTGTTTTCGTTTTTGATTTCGTTTTTGTTTTCGTTTTTGTTTTCGTTTTTGTTTTCGTTTTTGTTTTCGTTTTTGTTTTCGTTTTTGTTTTCGTTTTTGTTTTCGTGTTTGTTTTCGTTTTTGTTTTCGTTTTTGTTTTCGTTTTTGTTTTTGTTTTCGTTTTTGTTTTTGTTTTTGTCCTTGTTTCTGTCCTTGTCTTTGTCTTAATTGGTTTTTGTTTGTACGAGACTAAGTCCAGCGGCATAATGCTCTTCGATCGCACACGACCAAGTCCAGCGGCGTGTCGCTCCTAGGGCTGTTGCGAATACTTAAAAGTCCCTACGGTCAAAATCATTGGGTTGCGACTCACCTTTACGAGTTGCTCGCTCGCTGCGCTCGCTCGGAATGTTATAGCCTTACCTAAAACCAATCCACCTTGCGTTCGTTTTTCGAAAAGACCGCGATTTTCCGATAATTTACAGACGCGCGGGATCGGTTTTGAGGTTAGGCTAGTTTTATAAGAGCGAGCGAAGCGAGCGAGAAGCTACATCAATTCCCGCGCTATAGTTATATATCAAATGTTCTTTACTAACAATTCTCACCGATCGAAAGAAAGTTTCTGATTTGATAGAAGAATAACAGATATGTTTCGCTAGGTCGCGATTCGTGCTGATCGATGTATCTCGATGATGTTTTTGTTTTCGTTTTTGTTTTCGTTTTTGTTTTCGTTTTTGTTTTCGTTTTTGTTTTCTTTTTTGTTTTCGTTTTTGTTTTCGTTTTTGTTTTCGTTTTTGTTTTCGTGTTTGTTTTCGTTTTTGTTTTCGTTTTCGTTTTCGTTTTCGTTTTCGTTTTCGTTTTCGTTTTCGTTTTCGTTTTCGTTTTCGTTTTCGTTTTCGTTTTCGTTTTCGTTTTCGTTTTCGTTTTCGTTTTCGTTTTCGTTTTCGTTTTCGTTTTCGTTTTCGTTTTAGTTTTCGTTTTCGTTTTCGTTTTCGTTTTCGTTTTCGTTTTCGTTTTCGTTTTTGTTTTCTTTTTTGTTTTCGTTTTTGTTTTCGTTTTTGTTTTCGTTTTTGTTTTCGTTTTTGTTTTCGTTTTTGTTTTCGTTTTTGTTTTCGTTTTTGTTTTCGTTTTTGTTTTCGTTTTTGATTTCGTTTTTGTTTTCGTTTTTGTTTTCGTTTTTGTTTTCGTTTTTGTTTTCGTTTTTGTTTTCGTTTTTGTTTTCGTTTTTGTTTTCGTTTTTGTTTTCGTTTTTGTTTTCGTTTTTGTTTTCGTTTTTGTTTTTGTTTTTGTTTTCGTTTTTGTTTTTGTTTTTGTCCTTGTTTCTGTCCTTGTCTTTGTCTTAATTGGTTTTTGTTTGTACGAGACTAAGTCCAGCGGCATAATGCTCTTCGATCGCACACGACCAAGTCCAGCGGCGTGTCGCTCCTAGGGCTGTTGCGAATACTTAAAAGTCCCTACGGTCAAAATCATTGGGTTGCGACTCACCTTTACGAGTTGCTCGCTCGCTGCGCTCGCTCGGAATGTTATAGCCTTACCTAAAACCAATCCACCTTGCGTTCGTTTTTCGAAAAGACCGCGATTTTCCGATAATTTACAGACGCGCGGGATCGGATTTGAGGTTAGGCTAGTTTTATAAGAGCGAGCGAAGCGAGCGAGAAGCTACATCAATTCCAGCGCTATAGTTATATATCAAATGTTCTTTACTAACAATTCTCACCGATCGAAAGAAAGTTTCTGATTTGATAGAAGAATAACAGATATGTTTCGCTAGGTACGCGATTCGTGCTGATCGATGTATCTCGATGATGTTTTTGTTTTCGTTTTTGTTTTCGTTTTTGTTTTCGTTTTTGTTTTCGTTTTTGTTTTCTTTTTTGTTTTCGTTTTTGTTTTCGTTTTTGTTTTCGTTTTTGTTTTCGTTTTTGTTTTCGTTTTTGTTTTCGTTTTCGTTTTCGTTTTCGTTTTTGTTTTCTTTTTTGTTTTCGTTTTTGTTTTCGTTTTTGTTTTCGTTTTTGTTTTCGTTTTTGTTTTCGTTTTTGTTTTCGTTTTTGTTTTCGTTTTTGTTTTCGTTTTTGTTTTCGTTTTTGATTTCGTTTTTGTTTTCGTTTTTGTTTTCGTTTTTGTTTTCGTTTTTGTTTTCGTTTTTGTTTTCGTTTTTGTTTTCGTTTTTGTTTTCGTTTTTGTTTTCGTGTTTGTTTTCGTTTTTGTTTTCGTTTTTGTTTTCGTTTTTGTTTTTGTTTTTGTTTTCGTTTTTGTTTTTGTTTTTGTCCTTGTTTCTGTCCTTGTCTTTGTCTTAATTGGTTTTTGTTTGTACGAGACTAAGTCCAGCGGCATAATGCTCTTCGATCGCACACGACCAAGTCCAGCGGCGTGTCGCTCCTAGGGCTGTTGCGAATACTTAAAAGTCCCTACGGTCAAAATCATTGGGTTGCGACTCACCTTTACGAGTTGCTCGCTCGCTGCGCTCGCTCGGAATGTTATAGCCTTACCTAAAACCAATCCACCTTGCGTTCGTTTTTCGAAAAGACCGCGATTTTCCGATAATTTACAGACGCGCGGGATCGGTTTTGAGGTTAGGCTAGTTTTATAAGAGCGAGCGAAGCGAGCGAGAAGCTACATCAATTCCCGCGCTATAGTTATATATCAAATGTTCTTTACTAACAATTCTCACCGATCGAAAGAAAGTTTCTGATTTGATAGAAGAATAACAGATATGTTTCGCTAGGTACGCGATTCGTGCTGATCGATGTATCTCGATGATGTTTTTGTTTTCGTTTTTGTTTTCGTTTTTGTTTTCGTTTTTGTTTTCGTTTTTGTTTTCTTTTTTGTTTTCGTTTTTGTTTTCGTTTTTGTTTTCGTTTTTGTTTTCGTGTTTGTTTTCGTTTTTGTTTTCGTTTTCGTTTTCGTTTTCGTTTTTGTTTTCTTTTTTGTTTTCGTTTTTGTTTTCGTTTTTGTTTTCGTTTTTGTTTTCGTTTTTGTTTTCGTTTTTGTTTTCGTTTTTGTTTTCGTTTTTGTTTTCGTTTTTGTTTTCGTTTTTGTTTTCGTTTTTGATTTCGTTTTTGTTTTCGTTTTTGTTTTCGTTTTTGTTTTCGTTTTTGTTTTCGTTTTTGTTTTCGTTTTTGTTTTCGTTTTTGTTTTCGTGTTTGTTTTCGTTTTTGTTTTCGTTTTTGTTTTCGTTTTTGTTTTTGTTTTTGTTTTCGTTTTTGTTTTTGTTTTTGTCCTTGTTTCTGTCCTTGTCTTTGTCTTAATTGGTTTTTGTTTGTACGAGACTAAGTCCAGCGGCATAATGCTCTTCGATCGCACACGACCAAGTCCAGCGGCGTGTCGCTCCTAGGGCTGTTGCGAATACTTAAAAGTCCCTACGGTCAAAATCATTGGGTTGCGACTCACCTTTACGAGTTGCTCGCTCGCTGCGCTCGCTCGGAATGTTATAGCCTTACCTAAAACCAATCCACCTTGCGTTCGTTTTTCGAAAAGAGCGCGATTTTCCGATAATTTACAGACGCGCGGGATCGGTTTTGAGGTTAGGCTAGTTTTATAAGAGCGAGCGAAGCGAGCGAGAAGCTACATCAATTCCCGCGCTATAGTTATATATCAAATGTTCTTTACTAACAATTCTCACCGATCGAAAGAAAGTTTCTGATTTGATAGAAGAATAACAGATATGTTTCGCTAGGTACGCGATTCGTGCTGATCGATGTATCTCGATGATGTTTTTGTTTTCGTTTTTGTTTTCGTTTTTGTTTTCGTTTTTGTTTTCGTTTTTGTTTTCTTTTTTGTTTTCGTTTTTGTTTTCGTTTTTGTTTTCGTTTTTGTTTTCGTGTTTGTTTTCGTTTTTGTTTTCGTTTTCGTTTTCGTTTTCGTTTTTGTTTTCTTTTTTGTTTTCGTTTTTGTTTTCGTTTTTGTTTTCGTTTTTGTTTTCGTTTTTGTTTTCGTTTTTGTTTTCGTTTTTGTTTTCGTTTTTGTTTTCGTTTTTGTTTTCGTTTTTGATTTCGTTTTTGTTTTCGTTTTTGTTTTCGTTTTTGTTTTCGTTTTTGTTTTCGTTTTTGTTTTCGTTTTTGTTTTCGTTTTTGTTTTCGTGTTTGTTTTCGTTTTTGTTTTCGTTTTTGTTTTCGTTTTTGTTTTTGTTTTTGTTTTCGTTTTTGTTTTTGTTTTTGTCCTTGTTTCTGTCCTTGTCTTTGTCTTAATTGGTTTTTGTTTGTACGAGACTAAGTCCAGCGGCATAATGCTCTTCGATCGCACACGACCAAGTCCAGCGGCGTGTCGCTCCTAGGGCTGTTGCGAATACTTAAAAGTCCCTACGGTCAAAATCATTGGGTTGCGACTCACCTTTACGAGTTGCTCGCTCGCTGCGCTCGCTCGGAATGTTATAGCCTTACCTAAAACCAATCCACCTTGCGTTCGTTTTTCGAAAAGACCGCGATTTTCCGATAATTTACAGACGCGCGGGATCGGTTTTGAGGTTAGGCTAGTTTTATAAGAGCGAGCGAAGCGAGCGAGAAGCTACATCAATTCCCGCGCTATAGTTATATATCAAATGTTCTTTACTAACAATTCTCACCGATCGAAAGAAAGTTTCTGATTTGATAGAAGAATAACAGATATGTTTCGCTAGGTACGCGATTCGTGCTGATCGATGTATCTCGATGATGTTTTTGTTTTCGTTTTTGTTTTCGTTTTTGTTTTCGTTTTTGTTTTCGTTTTTGTTTTCTTTTTTGTTTTCGTTTTTGTTTTCGTTTTTGTTTTCGTTTTTGTTTTCGTGTTTGTTTTCGTTTTTGTTTTCGTTTTCGTTTTCGTTTTCGTTTTTGTTTTCTTTTTTGTTTTCGTTTTTGTTTTCGTTTTTGTTTTCGTTTTTGTTTTCGTTTTTGTTTTCGTTTTTGTTTTCGTTTTTGTTTTCGTTTTTGTTTTCGTTTTTGTTTTCGTTTTTGATTTCGTTTTTGTTTTCGTTTTTGTTTTCGTTTTTGTTTTCGTTTTTGTTTTCGTTTTTGTTTTCGTTTTTGTTTTCGTTTTTGTTTTCGTGTTTGTTTTCGTTTTTGTTTTCGTTTTTGTTTTCGTTTTTGTTTTTGTTTTTGTTTTCGTTTTTGTTTTTGTTTTTGTCCTTGTTTCTGTCCTTGTCTTTGTCTTAATTGGTTTTTGTTTGTACGAGACTAAGTCCAGCGGCATAATGCTCTTCGATCGCACACGACCAAGTCCAGCGGCGTGTCGCTCCTAGGGCTGTTGCGAATACTTAAAAGTCCCTACGGTCAAAATCATTGGGTTGCGACTCACCTTTACGAGTTGCTCGCTCGCTGCGCTCGCTCGGAATGTTATAGCCTTACCTAAAACCAATCCACCTTGCGTTCGTTTTTCGAAAAGACCGCGATTTTCCGATAATTTACAGACGCGCGGGATCGGTTTTGAGGTTAGGCTAGTTTTATAAGAGCGAGAGAAGCGAGCGAGAAGCTACATCAATTCCCGCGCTATAGTTATATATCAAATGTTCTTTACTAACAATTCTCACCGATCGAAAGAAAGTTTCTGATTTGATAGAAGAATAACAGATATGTTTCGCTAGGTACGCGATTCGTGCTGATCGATGTATCTCGATGATGTTTTTGTTTTCGTTTTTGTTTTCGTTTTTGTTTTCGTTTTTGTTTTCGTTTTTGTTTTCGTTTTTGTTTTCTTTTTTGTTTTCGTTTTTGTTTTCGTTTTTGTTTTCGTGTTTGTTTTCGTTTTTGTTTTCGTTTTCGTTTTCGTTTTCGTTTTTGTTTTCTTTTTTGTTTTCGTTTTTGTTTTCGTTTTTGTTTTCGTTTTTGTTTTCGTTTTTGTTTTCGTTTTTGTTTTCGTTTTTGTTTTTGTTTTTGTTTTCGTTTTTGTTTTTGTTTTTGTTTTCGTTTTTGTTTTTGTTTTTGTCCTTGTTTCTGTCCTTGTCTTTGTCTTAATTGGTTTTTGTTTGTACGAGACTAAGTCCAGCGGCATAATGCTCTTCGATCGCACACGACCAAGTCCAGCGGCGTGTCGCTCCTAGGGCTGTTGCGAATACTTAAAAGTCCCTACGGTCAAAATCATTGGGTTGCGACTCACCTTTACGAGTTGCTCGCTCGCTGCGCTCGCTCGGAATGTTATAGCCTTACCTAAAACCAATCCACCTTGCGTTCGTTTTTCGAAAAGACCGCGATTTTCCGATAATTTACAGACGCGCGGGATCGGTTTTGAGGTTAGGCTAGTTTTATAAGAGCGAGCGAAGCGAGCGAGAAGCTACATCAATTCCCGCGCTATAGTTATATATCAAATGTTCTTTACTAACAATTCTCACCGATCGAAAGAAAGTTTCTGATTTGATAGAAGAATAACAGATATGTTTCGCTAGGTACGCGATTCGTGCTGATCGATGTATCTCGATGATGTTTTTGTTTTCGTTTTTGTTTTCGTTTTTGTTTTCGTTTTTGTTTTCGTTTTTGTTTTCTTTTTTGTTTTCGTTTTTGTTTTCGTTTTTGTTTTCGTTTTTGTTTTCGTGTTTGTTTTCGTTTTTGTTTTCGTTTTCGTTTTCGTTTTCGTTTTTGTTTTCTTTTTTGTTTTCGTTTTTGTTTTCGTTTTTGTTTTCGTTTTTGTTTTCGTTTTTGTTTTCGTTTTTGTTTTCGTTTTTGTTTTCGTTTTTGTTTTCGTTTTTGTTTTCGTTTTTGATTTCGTTTTTGTTTTCGTTTTTGTTTTCGTTTTTGTTTTCGTTTTTGTTTTCGTTTTTGTTTTCGTTTTTGTTTTCGTTTTTGTTTTCGTGTTTGTTTTCGTTTTTGTTTTCGTTTTTGTTTTCGTTTTTGTTTTTGTTTTTGTTTTCGTTTTTGTTTTTGTTTTTGTCCTTGTTTCTGTCCTTGTCTTTGTCTTAATTGGTTTTTGTTTGTACGAGACTAAGTCCAGCGGCATAATGCTCTTCGATCGCACACGACCAAGTCCAGCGGCGTGTCGCTCCTAGGGCTGTTGCGAATACTTAAAAGTCCCTACGGTCAAAATCATTGGGTTGCGACTCACCTTTACGAGTTGCTCGCTCGCTGCGCTCGCTCGGAATGTTATAGCCTTACCTAAAACCAATCCACCTTGCGTTCGTTTTTCGAAAAGACCGCGATTTTCCGATAATTTACAGACGCGCGGGATCGGTTTTGAGGTTAGGCTAGTTTTATAAGAGCGAGCGAAGCGAGCGAGAAGCTACATCAATTCCCGCGCTATAGTTATATATCAAATGTTCTTTACTAACAATTCTCACCGATCGAAAGAAAGTTTCTGATTTGATAGAAGAATAACAGATATGTTTCGCTAGGTACGCGATTCGTGCTGATCGATGTATCTCGATGATGTTTTTGTTTTCGTTTTTGTTTTCGTTTTTGTTTTCGTTTTTGTTTTCGTTTTTGTTTTCGTTTTTGTTTTCTTTTTTGTTTTCGTTTTTGTTTTCGTTTTTGTTTTCGTTTTTGTTTTCGTGTTTGTTTTCGTTTTTGTTTTCGTTTTCGTTTTCGTTTTCGTTTTTGTTTTCTTTTTTGTTTTCGTTTTTGTTTTCGTTTTTGTTTTCGTTTTTGTTTTCGTTTTTGTTTTCGTTTTTGTTTTCGTTTTTGTTTTCGTTTTTGTTTTCGTTTTTGTTTTCGTTTTTGATTTCGTTTTTGTTTTCGTTTTTGTTTTCGTTTTTGTTTTCGTTTTTGTTTTCGTTTTTGTTTTCGTTTTTGTTTTCGTTTTTGTTTTCGTGTTTGTTTTCGTTTTTGTTTTCGTTTTTGTTTTCGTTTTTGTTTTTGTTTTTGTTTTCGTTTTTGTTTTTGTTTTTGTCCTTGTTTCTGTCCTTGTCTTTGTCTTAATTGGTTTTTGTTTGTACGAGACTAAGTCCAGCGGCATAATGCTCTTCGATCGCACACGACCAAGTCCAGCGGCGTGTCGCTCCTAGGGCTGTTGCGAATACTTAAAAGTCCCTACGGTCAAAATCATTGGGTTGCGACTCACCTTTACGAGTTGCTCGCTCGCTGCGCTCGCTCGGAATGTTATAGCCTTACCTAAAACCAATCCACCTTGCGTTCGTTTTTCGAAAAGACCGCGATTTTCCGATAATTTACAGACGCGCGGGATCGGTTTTGAGGTTAGGCTAGTTTTATAAGAGCGAGCGAAGCGAGCGAGAAGCTACATCAATTCCCGCGCTATAGTTATATATCAAATGTTCTTTACTAACAATTCTCACCGATCGAAAGAAAGTTTCTGATTTGATAGAAGAATAACAGATATGTTTCGCTAGGTACGCGATTCGTGCTGATCGATGTATCTCGATGATGTTTTTGTTTTCGTTTTTGTTTTCGTTTTTGTTTTCGTTTTTGTTTTCGTTTTTGTTTTCTTTTTTGTTTTCGTTTTTGTTTTCGTTTTTGTTTTCGTTTTTGTTTTCGTGTTTGTTTTCGTTTTTGTTTTCGTTTTCGTTTTCGTTTTCGTTTTTGTTTTCTTTTTTGTTTTCGTTTTTGTTTTCGTTTTTGTTTTCGTTTTTGATTTCGTTTTTGTTTTCGTTTTTGTTTTCGTTTTTGTTTTCGTTTTTGTTTTCGTTTTTGTTTTCTTTTTTGTTTTCGTTTTTGTTTTCGTTTTTGTTTTCGTTTTTGATTTCGTTTTTGTTTTCGTTTTTGTTTTCGTTTTTGTTTTCGTTTTTGTTTTCGTTTTTGTTTTCGTTTTTGTTTTCGTTTTTGTTTTCGTGTTTGTTTTCGTTTTTGTTTTCGTTTTTGTTTTCGTTTTTGTTTTTGTTTTTGTTTTCGTTTTTGTTTTTGTTTTTGTCCTTGTTTCTGTCCTTGTCTTTGTCTTAATTGGTTTTTGTTTGTACGAGACTAAGTCCAGCGGCATAATGCTCTTCGATCGCACACGACCAAGTCCAGCGGCGTGTCGCTCCTAGGGCTGTTGCGAATACTTAAAAGTCCCTACGGTCAAAATCATTGGGTTGCGACTCACCTTTACGAGTTGCTCGCTCGCTGCGCTCGCTCGGAATGTTATAGCCTTACCTAAAACCAATCCACCTTGCGTTCGTTTTTCGAAAAGACCGCGATTTTCCGATAATTTACAGACGCGCGGGATCGGTTTTGAGGTTAGGCTAGTTTTATAAGAGCGAGCGAAGCGAGCGAGAAGCTACATCAATTCCCGCGCTATAGTTATATATCAAATGTTCTTTACTAACAATTCTCACCGATCGAAAGAAAGTTTCTGATTTGATAGAAGAATAACAGATATGTTTCGCTAGGTACGCGATTCGTGCTGATCGATGTATCTCGATGATGTTTTTGTTTTCGTTTTTGTTTTCGTTTTTGTTTTCGTTTTTGTTTTCGTTTTTGTTTTCTTTTTTGTTTTCGTTTTTGTTTTCGTTTTTGTTTTCGTTTTTGTTTTCGTGTTTGTTTTCGTTTTTGTTTTCGTTTTCGTTTTCGTTTTCGTTTTTGTTTTCTTTTTTGTTTTCGTTTTTGTTTTCGTTTTTGTTTTCGTTTTTGTTTTCGTTTTTGTTTTCGTTTTTGTTTTCGTTTTTGTTTTCGTTTTTGTTTTCGTTTTTGTTTTCGTTTTTGATTTCGTTTTTGTTTTCGTTTTTGTTTTCGTTTTTGTTTTCGTTTTTGTTTTCGTTTTTGTTTTCGTTTTTGTTTTCGTTTTTGTTTTCGTGTTTGTTTTCGTTTTTGTTTTCGTTTTTGTTTTCGTTTTTGTTTTTGTTTTTGTTTTCGTTTTTGTTTTTGTTTTTGTCCTTGTTTCTGTCCTTGTCTTTGTCTTAATTGGTTTTTGTTTGTACGAGACTAAGTCCAGCGGCATAATGCTCTTCGATCGCACACGACCAAGTCCAGCGGCGTGTCGCTCCTAGGGCTGTTGCGAATACTTAAAAGTCCCTACGGTCAAAATCATTGGGTTGCGACTCACCTTTACGAGTTGCTCGCTCGCTGCGCTCGCTCGGAATGTTATAGCCTTACCTAAAACCAATCCACCTTGCGTTCGTTTTTCGAAAAGACCGCGATTTTCCGATAATTTACAGACGCGCGGGATCGGTTTTGAGGTTAGGCTAGTTTTATAAGAGCGAGCGAAGCGAGCGAGAAGCTACATCAATTCCCGCGCTATAGTTATATATCAAATGTTCTTTACTAACAATTCTCACCGATCGAAAGAAAGTTTCTGATTTGATAGAAGAATAACAGATATGTTTCGCTAGGTACGCGATTCGTGCTGATCGATGTATCTCGATGATGTTTTTGTTTTCGTTTTTGTTTTCGTTTTTGTTTTCGTTTTTGTTTTCGTTTTTGTTTTCTTTTTTGTTTTCGTTTTTGTTTTCGTTTTTGTTTTCGTTTTTGTTTTCGTGTTTGTTTTCGTTTTTGTTTTCGTTTTCGTTTTCGTTTTCGTTTTTGTTTTCTTTTTTGTTTTCGTTTTTGTTTTCGTTTTTGTTTTCGTTTTTGTTTTCGTTTTTGTTTTCGTTTTTGTTTTCGTTTTTGTTTTCGTTTTTGTTTTCGTTTTTGTTTTCGTTTTTGATTTCGTTTTTGTTTTCGTTTTTGTTTTCGTTTTTGTTTTCGTTTTTGTTTTCGTTTTTGTTTTCGTTTTTGTTTTCGTTTTTGTTTTCGTGTTTGTTTTCGTTTTTGTTTTCGTTTTTGTTTTCGTTTTTGTTTTTGTTTTTGTTTTCGTTTTTGTTTTTGTTTTTGTCCTTGTTTCTGTCCTTGTCTTTGTCTTAATTGGTTTTTGTTTGTACGAGACTAAGTCCAGCGGCATAATGCTCTTCGATCGCACACGACCAAGTCCAGCGGCGTGTCGCTCCTAGGGCTGTTGCGAATACTTAAAAGTCCCTACGGTCAAAATCATTGGGTTGCGACTCACCTTTACGAGTTGCTCGCTCGCTGCGCTCGCTCGGAATGTTATAGCCTTACCTAAAACCAATCCACCTTGCGTTCGTTTTTCGAAAAGACCGCGATTTTCCGATAATTTACAGACGCGCGGGATCGGTTTTGAGGTTAGGCTAGTTTTATAAGAGCGAGCGAAGCGAGCGAGAAGCTACATCAATTCCCGCGCTATAGTTATATATCAAATGTTCTTTACTGACAATTCTCACCGATCGAAAGAAAGTTTCTGATTTGATAGAAGAATAACAGATATGTTTCGCTAGGTACGCGATTCGTGCTGATCGATGTATCTCGATGATGTTTTTGTTTTCGTTTTTGTTTTCGTTTTTGTTTTCGTTTTTGTTTTCGTTTTTGTTTTCTTTTTTGTTTTCGTTTTTGTTTTCGTTTTTGTTTTCGTTTTTGTTTTCGTGTTTGTTTTCGTTTTTGTTTTCGTTTTCGTTTTCGTTTTCGTTTTTGTTTTCTTTTTTGTTTTCGTTTTTGTTTTCGTTTTTGTTTTCGTTTTTGTTTTCGTTTTTGTTTTCGTTTTTGTTTTCGTTTTTGTTTTCGTTTTTGTTTTCGTTTTTGTTTTCGTTTTTGATTTCGTTTTTGTTTTCGTTTTTGTTTTCGTTTTTGTTTTCGTTTTTGTTTTCGTTTTTGTTTTCGTTTTTGTTTTCGTTTTTGTTTTCGTGTTTGTTTTCGTTTTTGTTTTCGTTTTTGTTTTCGTTTTTGTTTTTGTTTTTGTTTTCGTTTTTGTTTTTGTTTTTGTCCTTGTTTCTGTCCTTGTCTTTGTCTTAATTGGTTTTTGTTTGTACGAGACTAAGTCCAGCGGCATAATGCTCTTCGATCGCACACGACCAAGTCCAGCGGCGTGTCGCTCCTAGGGCTGTTGCGAATACTTAAAAGTCCCTACGGTCAAAATCATTGGGTTGCGACTCACCTTTACGAGTTGCTCGCTCGCTGCGCTCGCTCGGAATGTTATAGCCTTACCTAAAACCAATCCACCTTGCGTTCGTTTTTCGAAAAGACCGCGATTTTCCGATAATTTACAGACGCGCGGGATCGGTTTTGAGGTTAGGCTAGTTTTATAAGAGCGAGCGAAGCGAGCGAGAAGCTACATCAATTCCCGCGCTATAGTTATATATCAAATGTTCTTTACTAACAATTCTCACCGATCGAAAGAAAGTTTCTGATTTGATAGAAGAATAACAGATATGTTTCGCTAGGTACGCGATTCGTGCTGATCGATGTATCTCGATGATGTTTTTGTTTTCGTTTTTGTTTTCGTTTTTGTTTTCGTTTTTGTTTTCGTTTTTGTTTTCTTTTTTGTTTTCGTTTTTGTTTTCGTTTTTGTTTTCGTTTTTGTTTTCGTGTTTGTTTTCGTTTTTGTTTTCGTTTTCGTTTTCGTTTTCGTTTTTGTTTTCTTTTTTGTTTTCGTTTTTGTTTTCGTTTTTGTTTTCGTTTTTGTTTTCGTTTTTGTTTTCGTTTTTGTTTTCGTTTTTGTTTTCGTTTTTGTTTTCGTTTTTGTTTTCGTTTTTGATTTCGTTTTTGTTTTCGTTTTTGTTTTCGTTTTTGTTTTCGTTTTTGTTTTCGTTTTTGTTTTCGTTTTTGTTTTCGTTTTTGTTTTCGTGTTTGTTTTCGTTTTTGTTTTCGTTTTTGTTTTCGTTTTTGTTTTTGTTTTTGTTTTCGTTTTTGTTTTTGTTTTTGTCCTTGTTTCTGTCCTTGTCTTTGTCTTAATTGGTTTTTGTTTGTACGAGACTAAGTCCAGCGGCATAATGCTCTTCGATCGCACACGACCAAGTCCAGCGGCGTGTCGCTCCTAGGGCTGTTGCGAATACTTAAAAGTCCCTACGGTCAAAATCATTGGGTTGCGACTCACCTTTACGAGTTGCTCGCTCGCTGCGCTCGCTCGGAATGTTATAGCCTTACCTAAAACCAATCCACCTTGCGTTCGTTTTTCGAAAAGACCGCGATTTTCCGATAATTTACAGACGCGCGGGATCGGTTTTGAGGTTAGGCTAGTTTTATAAGAGCGAGCGAAGCGAGCGAGAAGCTACATCAATTCCCGCGCTATAGTTATATATCAAATGTTCTTTACTAACAATTCTCACCGATCGAAAGAAAGTTTCTGATTTGATAGAAGAATAACAGATATGTTTCGCTAGGTACGCGATTCGTGCTGATCGATGTATCTCGATGATGTTTTTGTTTTCGTTTTTGTTTTCGTTTTTGTTTTCGTTTTTGTTTTCGTTTTTGTTTTCTTTTTTGTTTTCGTTTTTGTTTTCGTTTTTGTTTTCGTTTTTGTTTTCGTGTTTGTTTTCGTTTTTGTTTTCGTTTTCGTTTTCGTTTTCGTTTTTGTTTTCTTTTTTGTTTTCGTTTTTGTTTTCGTTTTTGTTTTCGTTTTTGTTTTCGTTTTTGTTTTCGTTTTTGTTTTCGTTTTTGTTTTCGTTTTCGTTTTCGTTTTCGTTTTCGTTTTCGTTTTTGTTTTCTTTTTTGTTTTCGTTTTTGTTTTCGTTTTTGTTTTCGTTTTTGTTTTCGTTTTTGTTTTCGTTTTTGTTTTCGTTTTTGTTTTCGTTTTTGTTTTCGTTTTTGTTTTCGTTTTTGATTTCGTTTTTGTTTTCGTTTTTGTTTTCGTTTTTGTTTTCGTTTTTGTTTTCGTTTTTGTTTTCGTTTTTGTTTTCGTTTTTGTTTTCGTGTTTGTTTTCGTGTTTGTTTTCGTTTTTGTTTTCGTTTTTGTTTTCGTTTTTGTTTTTGTTTTTGTTTTCGTTTTTGTTTTTGTTTTTGTCCTTGTTTCTGTCCTTGTCTTTGTCTTAATTGGTTTTTGTTTGTACGAGACTAAGTCCAGCGGCATAGTGCTCTTCGATCGCACACGACCAAGTCCAGCGGCGTGTCGCTCCTAGGGCTGTTGCGAATACTTAAAAGTCCCTACGGTCAAAATCATTGGGTTGCGACTCACCTTTACGAGTTGCTCGCTCGCTGCGCTCGCTCGGAATGTTATAGCCTTACCTAAAACCAATCCACCTTGCGTTCGTTTTTCGAAAAGACCGCGATTTTCCGATAATTTACAGACGCGCGGGATCGGTTTTGAGGTTAGGCTAGTTTTATAAGAGCGAGCGAAGCGAGCGAGAAGCTACATCAATTCCCGCGCTATAGTTATATATCAAATGTTCTTTACTAACAATTCTCACCGATCGAAAGAAAGTTTCTGATTTGATAGAAGAATAACAGATATGTTTCGCTAGGTACGCGATTCGTGCTGATCGATGTATCTCGATGATGTTTTTGTTTTCGTTTTTGTTTTCGTTTTTGTTTTCGTTTTTGTTTTCGTTTTTGTTTTCTTTTTTGTTTTCGTTTTTGTTTTCGTTTTTGTTTTCGTTTTTGTTTTCGTGTTTGTTTTCGTTTTTGTTTTCGTTTTCGTTTTCGTTTTCGTTTTTGTTTTCTTTTTTGTTTTCGTTTTTGTTTTCGTTTTTGTTTTCGTTTTTGTTTTCGTTTTTGTTTTCGTTTTTGTTTTCGTTTTTGTTTTCGTTTTTGTTTTCGTTTTTGTTTTCGTTTTTGTTTTCGTTTTTGTTTTCGTTTTTGTTTTCGTTTTTGTTTTCGTTTTTGTTTTCGTTTTTGTTTTCGTTTTTGTTTTCGTTTTTGTTTTCGTTTTTGTTTTCGTGTTTGTTTTCGTTTTTGTTTTCGTTTTTGTTTTCGTTTTTGTTTTTGTTTTTGTTTTCGTTTTCGTTTTTGTTTTTGTTTTTGTCCTTGTTTCTGTCCTTGTCTTTGTCTTAATTGGTTTTTGTTTGTACGAGACTAAGTCCAGCGGCATAATGCTCTTCGATCGCACACGACCAAGTCCAGCGGCGTGTCGCTCCTAGGGCTGTTGCGAATACTTAAAAGTCCCTACGGTCAAAATCATTGGGTTGCGACTCACCTTTACGAGTTGCTCGCTCGCTGCGCTCGCTCGGAATGTTATAGCCTTACCTAAAACCAATCCACCTTGCGTTCGTTTTTCGAAAAGACCGCGATTTTCCGATAATTTACAGACGCGCGGGATCGGTTTTGAGGTTAGGCTAGTTTTATAAGAGCGAGCGAAGCGAGCGAGAAGCTACATCAATTCCCGCGCTATAGTTATATATCAAATGTTCTTTACTAACAATTCTCACCGATCGAAAGAAAGTTTCTGATTTGATAGAAGAATAACAGATATGTTTCGCTAGGTACGCGATTCGTGCTGATCGATGTATCTCGATGATGTTTTTGTTTTCGTTTTTGTTTTCGTTTTTGTTTTCGTTTTTGTTTTCGTTTTTGTTTTCTTTTTTGTTTTCGTTTTGTTTTCGTTTTTGTTTTCGTTTTTGTTTTCGTGTTTGTTTTCGTTTTTGTTTTCGTTTTCGTTTTCGTTTTCGTTTTTGTTTTCTTTTTTGTTTTCGTTTTTGTTTTCGTTTTTGTTTTCGTTTTTGTTTTCGTTTTTGTTTTCGTTTTTGTTTTCGTTTTTGTTTTCGTTTTTGTTTTCGTTTTTGTTTTCGTTTTTGATTTCGTTTTTGTTTTCGTTTTTGTTTTCGTTTTTGTTTTCGTTTTTGTTTTCGTTTTTGTTTTCGTTTTTGTTTTCGTTTTTGTTTTCGTGTTTGTTTTCGTTTTTGTTTTCGTTTTTGTTTTCGTTTTTGTTTTTGTTTTTGTTTTCGTTTTTGTTTTTGTTTTTGTCCTTGTTTCTGTCCTTGTCTTTGTCTTAATTGGTTTTTGTTTGTACGAGACTAAGTCCAGCGGCATAATGCTCTTCGATCGCACACGACCAAGTCCAGCGGCGTGTCGCTCCTAGGGCTGTTGCGAATACTTAAAAGTCCCTACGGTCAAAATCATTGGGTTGCGACTCACCTTTACGAGTTGCTCGCTCGCTGCGCTCGCTCGGAATGTTATAGCCTTACCTAAAACCAATCCACCTTGCGTTCGTTTTTCGAAAAGACCGCGATTTTCCGATAATTTACAGACGCGCGGGATCGGTTTTGAGGTTAGGCTAGTTTTATAAGAGCGAGCGAAGCGAGCGAGAAGCTACATCAATTCCCGCGCTATAGTTATATATCAAATGTTCTTTACTAACAATTCTCACCGATCGAAAGAAAGTTTCTGATTTGATAGAAGAATAACAGATATGTTTCGCTAGGTACGCGATTCGTGCTGATCGATGTATCTCGATGATGTTTTTGTTTTCGTTTTTGTTTTCGTTTTTGTTTTCGTTTTTGTTTTCGTTTTTGTTTTCTTTTTTGTTTTCGTTTTTGTTTTCGTTTTTGTTTTCGTTTTTGTTTTCGTGTTTGTTTTCGTTTTTGTTTTCGTTTTCGTTTTCGTTTTCGTTTTTGTTTTCTTTTTTGTTTTCGTTTTTGTTTTCGTTTTTGTTTTCGTTTTTGTTTTCGTTTTTGTTTTCGTTTTTGTTTTCGTTTTTGTTTTCGTTTTTGTTTTCGTTTTTGTTTTCGTTTTTGATTTCGTTTTTGTTTTCGTTTTTGTTTTCGTTTTTGTTTTCGTTTTTGTTTTCGTTTTTGTTTTCGTTTTTGTTTTCGTTTTTGTTTTCGTGTTTGTTTTCGTTTTTGTTTTCGTTTTTGTTTTCGTTTTTGTTTTTGTTTTTGTTTTCGTTTTTGTTTTTGTTTTTGTCCTTGTTTCTGTCCTTGTCTTTGTCTTAATTGGTTTTTGTTTGTACGAGACTAAGTCCAGCGGCATAATGCTCTTCGATCGCACACGACCAAGTCCAGCGGCGTGTCGCTCCTAGGGCTGTTGCGAATACTTAAAAGTCCCTACGGTCAAAATCATTGGGTTGCGACTCACCTTTACGAGTTGCTCGCTCGCTGCGCTCGCTCGGAATGTTATAGCCTTACCTAAAACCAATCCACCTTGCGTTCGTTTTTCGAAAAGACCGCGATTTTCCGATAATTTACAGACGCGCGGGATCGGTTTTGAGGTTAGGCTAGTTTTATAAGAGCGAGCGAAGCGAGCGAGAAGCTACATCAATTCCCGCGCTATAGTTATATATCAAATGTTCTTTACTAACAATTCTCACCGATCGAAAGAAAGTTTCTGATTTGATAGAAGAATAACAGATATGTTTCGCTAGGTACGCGATTCGTGCTGATCGATGTATCTCGATGATGTTTTTGTTTTCGTTTTTGTTTTCGTTTTTGTTTTCGTTTTTGTTTTCGTTTTTGTTTTCTTTTTTGTTTTCGTTTTTGTTTTCGTTTTTGTTTTCGTTTTTGTTTTCGTGTTTGTTTTCGTTTTTGTTTTCGTTTTCGTTTTCGTTTTCGTTTTTGTTTTCTTTTTTGTTTTCGTTTTTGTTTTCGTTTTTGTTTTCGTTTTTGTTTTCGTTTTTGTTTTCGTTTTTGTTTTCGTTTTTGTTTTCGTTTTTGATTTCGTTTTTGTTTTCGTTTTTGTTTTCGTTTTTGTTTTCGTTTTTGTTTTCGTTTTTGTTTTCGTTTTTGTTTTCGTGTTTGTTTTCGTTTTTGTTTTCGTTTTTGTTTTCGTTTTTGTTTTTGTTTTTGTTTTCGTTTTTGTTTTTGTTTTTGTCCTTGTTTCTGTCCTTGTCTTTGTCTTAATTGGTTTTTGTTTGTACGAGACTAAGTCCAGCGGCATAATGCTCTTCGATCGCACACGACCAAGTCCAGCGGCGTGTCGCTCCTAGGGCTGTTGCGAATACTTAAAAGTCCCTACGGTCAAAATCATTGGGTTGCGACTCACCTTTACGAGTTGCTCGCTCGCTGCGCTCGCTCGGAATGTTATAGCCTTACCTAAAACCAATCCACCTTGCGTTCGTTTTTCGAAAAGACCGCGATTTTCCGATAATTTACAGACGCGCGGGATCGGTTTTGAGGTTAGGCTAGTTTTATAAGAGCGAGCGAAGCGAGCGAGAAGCTACATCAATTCCCGCGCTATAGTTATATATCAAATGTTCTTTACTAACAATTCTCACCGATCGAAAGAAAGTTTCTGATTTGATAGAAGAATAACAGATATGTTTCGCTAGGTACGCGATTCGTGCTGATCGATGTATCTCGATGATGTTTTTGTTTTCGTTTTTGTTTTCGTTTTTGTTTTCGTTTTTGTTTTCGTTTTTGTTTTCTTTTTTGTTTTCGTTTTTGTTTTCGTTTTTGTTTTCGTTTTTGTTTTCGTGTTTGTTTTCGTTTTTGTTTTCGTTTTCGTTTTCGTTTTCGTTTTTGTTTTCTTTTTTGTTTTCGTTTTTGTTTTCGTTTTTGTTTTCGTTTTTGTTTTCGTTTTTGTTTTCGTTTTTGTTTTCGTTTTTGTTTTCGTTTTTGTTTTCGTTTTTGATTTCGTTTTTGTTTTCGTTTTTGTTTTCGTTTTTGTTTTCGTTTTTGTTTTCGTTTTTGTTTTCGTTTTTGTTTTCGTTTTTGTTTTCGTGTTTGTTTTCGTTTTTGTTTTCGTTTTTGTTTTCGTTTTTGTTTTTGTTTTTGTTTTCGTTTTTGTTTTTGTTTTTGTCCTTGTTTCTGTCCTTGTCTTTGTCTTAATTGGTTTTTGTTTGTACGAGACTAAGTCCAGCGGCATAATGCTCTTCGATCGCACACGACCAAGTCCAGCGGCGTGTCGCTCCTAGGGCTGTTGCGAATACTTAAAAGTCCCTACGGTCAAAATCATTGGGTTGCGACTCACCTTTACGAGTTGCTCGCTCGCTGCGCTCGCTCGGAATGTTATAGCCTTACCTAAAACCAATCCACCTTGCGTTCGTTTTTCGAAAAGACCGCGATTTTCCGATAATTTACAGACGCGCGGGATCGGTTTTGAGGTTAGGCTAGTTTTATAAGAGCGAGCGAAGCGAGCGAGAAGCTACATCAATTCCCGCGCTATAGTTATATATCAAATGTTCTTTACTAACAATTCTCACCGATCGAAAGAAAGTTTCTGATTTGATAGAAGAATAACAGATATGTTTCGCTAGGTACGCGATTCGTGCTGATCGATGTATCTCGATGATGTTTTTGTTTTCGTTTTTGTTTTCGTTTTTGTTTTCGTTTTTGTTTTCTTTTTTGTTTTCGTTTTTGTTTTCGTTTTTGTTTTCGTTTTTGTTTTCGTGTTTGTTTTCGTTTTTGTTTTCGTTTTCGTTTTCGTTTTCGTTTTTGTTTTCTTTTTTGTTTTCGTTTTTGTTTTCGTTTTTGTTTTCGTTTTTGTTTTCGTTTTTGTTTTCGTTTTTGTTTTCGTTTTTGTTTTCGTTTTTGTTTTCGTTTTTGTTTTCGTTTTTGATTTCGTTTTTGTTTTCGTTTTTGTTTTCGTTTTTGTTTTCGTTTTTGTTTTCGTTTTTGTTTTCGTTTTTGTTTTCGTTTTTGTTTTCGTGTTTGTTTTCGTTTTTGTTTTCGTTTTTGTTTTCGTTTTTGTTTTTGTTTTTGTTTTCGTTTTTGTTTTTGTTTTTGTCCTTGTTTCTGTCCTTGTCTTTGTCTTAATTGGTTTTTGTTTGTACGAGACTAAGTCCAGCGGCATAATGCTCTTCGATCGCACACGACCAAGTCCAGCGGCGTGTCGCTCCTAGGGCTGTTGCGAATACTTAAAAGTCCCTACGGTCAAAATCATTGGGTTGCGACTCACCTTTACGAGTTGCTCGCTCGCTGCGCTCGCTCGGAATGTTATAGCCTTACCTAAAACCAATCCACCTTGCGTTCGTTTTTCGAAAAGACCGCGATTTTCCGATAATTTACAGACGCGCGGGATCGGTTTTGAGGTTAGGCTAGTTTTATAAGAGCGAGCGAAGCGAGCGAGAAGCTACATCAATTCCCGCGCTATAGTTATATATCAAATGTTCTTTACTAACAATTCTCACCGATCGAAAGAAAGTTTCTGATTTGATAGAAGAATAACAGATATGTTTCGCTAGGTACGCGATTCGTGCTGATCGATGTATCTCGATGATGTTTTTGTTTTCGTTTTTGTTTTCGTTTTTGTTTTCGTTTTTGTTTTCGTTTTTGTTTTCTTTTTTGTTTTCGTTTTTGTTTTCGTTTTTGTTTTCGTTTTTGTTTTCGTGTTTGTTTTCGTTTTTGTTTTCGTTTTCGTTTTCGTTTTCGTTTTTGTTTTCTTTTTTGTTTTCGTTTTTGTTTTCGTTTTTGTTTTCGTTTTTGTTTTCGTTTTTGTTTTCGTTTTTGTTTTCGTTTTTGTTTTCGTTTTTGTTTTCGTTTTTGTTTTCGTTTTTGATTTCGTTTTTGTTTTCGTTTTTGTTTTCGTTTTTGTTTTCGTTTTTGTTTTCGTTTTTGTTTTCGTTTTTGTTTTCGTTTTTGTTTTCGTGTTTGTTTTCGTTTTTGTTTTCGTTTTTGTTTTCGTTTTTGTTTTTGTTTTTGTTTTCGTTTTCGTTTTTGTTTTTGTTTTTGTCCTTGTTTCTGTCCTTGTCTTTGTCTTAATTGGTTTTTGTTTGTACGAGACTAAGTCCAGCGGCATAATGCTCTTCGATCGCACACGACCAAGTCCAGCGGCGTGTCGCTCCTAGGGCTGTTGCGAATACTTAAAAGTCCCTACGGTCAAAATCATTGGGTTGCGACTCACCTTTACGAGTTGCTCGCTCGCTGCGCTCGCTCGGAATGTTATAGCCTTACCTAAAACCAATCCACCTTGCGTTCGTTTTTCGAAAAGACCGCGATTTTCCGATAATTTACAGACGCGCGGGATCGGTTTTGAGGTTAGGCTAGTTTTATAAGAGCGAGCGAAGCGAGCGAGAAGCTACATCAATTCCCGCGCTATAGTTATATATCAAATGTTCTTTACTAACAATTCTCACCGATCGAAAGAAAGTTTCTGATTTGATAGAAGAATAACAGATATGTTTCGCTAGGTACGCGATTCGTGCTGATCGATGTATCTCGATGATGTTTTTGTTTTCGTTTTTGTTTTCGTTTTTGTTTTCGTTTTTGTTTTCGTTTTTGTTTTCTTTTTTGTTTTCGTTTTTGTTTTCGTTTTTGTTTTCGTTTTTGTTTTCGTGTTTGTTTTCGTTTTTGTTTTCGTTTTCGTTTTCGTTTTCGTTTTTGTTTTCTTTTTTGTTTTCGTTTTTGTTTTCGTTTTTGTTTTCGTTTTTGTTTTCGTTTTTGTTTTCGTTTTTGTTTTCGTTTTTGTTTTCGTTTTTGTTTTCGTTTTTGTTTTCGTTTTTGATTTCGTTTTTGTTTTCGTTTTTGTTTTCGTTTTTGTTTTCGTTTTTGTTTTCGTTTTTGTTTTCGTTTTTGTTTTCGTTTTTGTTTTCGTGTTTGTTTTCGTTTTTGTTTTCGTTTTTGTTTTCGTTTTTGTTTTTGTTTTTGTTTTCGTTTTTGTTTTTGTTTTTGTCCTTGTTTCTGTCCTTGTCTTTGTCTTAATTGGTTTTTGTTTGTACGAGACTAAGTCCAGCGGCATAATGCTCTTCGATCGCACACGACCAAGTCCAGCGGCGTGTCGCTCCTAGGGCTGTTGCGAATACTTAAAAGTCCCTACGGTCAAAATCATTGGGTTGCGACTCACCTTTACGAGTTGCTCGCTCGCTGCGCTCGCTCGGAATGTTATAGCCTTACCTAAAACCAATCCACCTTGCGTTCGTTTTTCGAAAAGACCGCGATTTTCCGATAATTTACAGACGCGCGGGATCGGTTTTGAGGTTAGGCTAGTTTTATAAGAGCGAGCGAAGCGAGCGAGAAGCTACATCAATTCCCGCGCTATAGTTATATATCAAATGTTCTTTACTAACAATTCTCACCGATCGAAAGAAAGTTTCTGATTTGATAGAAGAATAACAGATATGTTTCGCTAGGTACGCGATTCGTGCTGATCGATGTATCTCGATGATGTTTTTGTTTTCGTTTTTGTTTTCGTTTTTGTTTTCGTTTTTGTTTTCGTTTTTGTTTTCTTTTTTGTTTTCGTTTTTGTTTTCGTTTTTGTTTTCGTTTTTGTTTTCGTGTTTGTTTTCGTTTTTGTTTTCGTTTTCGTTTTCGTTTTCGTTTTTGTTTTCTTTTTTGTTTTCGTTTTTGTTTTCGTTTTTGTTTTCGTTTTTGTTTTCGTTTTTGTTTTCGTTTTTGTTTTCGTTTTTGTTTTCGTTTTTGTTTTCGTTTTTGTTTTCGTTTTTGATTTCGTTTTTGTTTTCGTTTTTGTTTTCGTTTTTGTTTTCGTTTTTGTTTTCGTTTTTGTTTTCGTTTTTGTTTTCGTTTTTGTTTTCGTGTTTGTTTTCGTTTTTGTTTTCGTTTTTGTTTTCGTTTTTGTTTTTGTTTTTGTTTTTGTTTTCGTTTTTGTTTTTGTTTTTGTCCTTGTTTCTGTCCTTGTCTTTGTCTTAATTGGTTTTTGTTTGTACGAGACTAAGTCCAGCGGCATAATGCTCTTCGATCGCACACGACCAAGTCCAGCGGCGTGTCGCTCCTAGGGCTGTTGCGAATACTTAAAAGTCCCTACGGTCAAAATCATTGGGTTGCGACTCACCTTTACGAGTTGCTCGCTCGCTGCGCTCGCTCGGAATGTTATAGCCTTACCTAAAACCAATCCACCTTGCGTTCGTTTTTCGAAAAGACCGCGATTTTCCGATAATTTACAGACGCGCGGGATCGGTTTTGAGGTTAGGCTAGTTTTATAAGAGCGAGCGAAGCGAGCGAGAAGCTACATCAATTCCCGCGCTATAGTTATATATCAAATGTTCTTTACTAACAATTCTCACCGATCGAAAGAAAGTTTCTGATTTGATAGAAGAATAACAGATATGTTTCGCTAGGTACGCGATTCGTGCTGATCGATGTATCTCGATGATGTTTTTGTTTTCGTTTTTGTTTTCGTTTTTGTTTTCGTTTTTGTTTTCGTTTTTGTTTTCTTTTTTGTTTTCGTTTTTGTTTTCGTTTTTGTTTTCGTTTTTGTTTTCGTGTTTGTTTTCGTTTTTGTTTTCGTTTTCGTTTTCGTTTTCGTTTTTGTTTTCTTTTTTGTTTTCGTTTTTGTTTTCGTTTTTGTTTTCGTTTTTGTTTTCGTTTTTGTTTTCGTTTTTGTTTTCGTTTTTGTTTTCGTTTTTGTTTTCGTTTTTGTTTTCGTTTTTGATTTCGTTTTTGTTTTCGTTTTTGTTTTCGTTTTTGTTTTCGTTTTTGTTTTCGTTTTTGTTTTCGTTTTTGTTTTCGTTTTTGTTTTCGTGTTTGTTTTCGTTTTTGTTTTCGTTTTTGTTTTCGTTTTTGTTTTTGTTTTTGTTTTCGTTTTTGTTTTTGTTTTTGTCCTTGTTTCTGTCCTTGTCTTTGTCTTAATTGGTTTTTGTTTGTACGAGACTAAGTCCAGCGGCATAATGCTCTTCGATCGCACACGACCAAGTCCAGCGGCGTGTCGCTCCTAGGGCTGTTGCGAATACTTAAAAGTCCCTACGGTCAAAATCATTGGGTTGCGACTCACCTTTACGAGTTGCTCGCTCGCTGCGCTCGCTCGGAATGTTATAGCCTTACCTAAAACCAATCCACCTTGCGTTCGTTTTTCGAAAAGACCGCGATTTTCCGATAATTTACAGACGCGCGGGATCGGTTTTGAGGTTAGGCTAGTTTTATAAGAGCGAGCGAAGCGAGCGAGAAGCTACATCAATTCCCGCGCTATAGTTATATATCAAATGTTCTTTACTAACAATTCTCACCGATCGAAAGAAAGTTTCTGATTTGATAGAAGAATAACAGATATGTTTCGCTAGGTACGCGATTCGTGCTGATCGATGTATCTCGATGATGTTTTTGTTTTCGTTTTTGTTTTCGTTTTTGTTTTCGTTTTTGTTTTCGTTTTTGTTTTCTTTTTTGTTTTCGTTTTTGTTTTCGTTTTTGTTTTCGTTTTTGTTTTCGTGTTTGTTTTCGTTTTTGTTTTCGTTTTCGTTTTCGTTTTCGTTTTTGTTTTCTTTTTTGTTTTCGTTTTTGTTTTCGTTTTTGTTTTCGTTTTTGTTTTCGTTTTTGTTTTCGTTTTTGTTTTCGTTTTTGTTTTCGTTTTTGTTTTCGTTTTTGTTTTCGTTTTTGATTTCGTTTTTGTTTTCGTTTTTGTTTTCGTTTTTGTTTTCGTTTTTGTTTTCGTTTTTGTTTTCGTTTTTGTTTTCGTTTTTGTTTTCGTGTTTGTTTTCGTTTTTGTTTTCGTTTTTGTTTTCGTTTTTGTTTTTGTTTTTGTTTTCGTTTTTGTTTTTGTTTTTGTCCTTGTTTCTGTCCTTGTCTTTGTCTTAATTGGTTTTTGTTTGTACGAGACTAAGTCCAGCGGCATAATGCTCTTCGATCGCACACGACCAAGTCCAGCGGCGTGTCGCTCCTAGGGCTGTTGCGAATACTTAAAAGTCCCTACGGTCAAAATCATTGGGTTGCGACTCACCTTTACGAGTTGCTCGCTCGCTGCGCTCGCTCGGAATGTTATAGCCTTACCTAAAACCAATCCACCTTGCGTTCGTTTTTCGAAAAGACCGCGATTTTCCGATAATTTACAGACGCGCGGGATCGGTTTTGAGGTTAGGCTAGTTTTATAAGAGCGAGCGAAGCGAGCGAGAAGCTACATCAATTCCCGCGCTATAGTTATATATCAAATGTTCTTTACTAACAATTCTCACCGATCGAAAGAAAGTTTCTGATTTGATAGAAGAATAACAGATATGTTTCGCTAGGTACGCGATTCGTGCTGATCGATGTATCTCGATGATGTTTTTGTTTTCGTTTTTGTTTTCGTTTTTGTTTTCGTTTTTGTTTTCGTTTTTGTTTTCTTTTTTGTTTTCGTTTTTGTTTTCGTTTTTGTTTTCGTTTTTGTTTTCGTGTTTGTTTTCGTTTTTGTTTTCGTTTTCGTTTTCGTTTTCGTTTTTGTTTTCTTTTTTGTTTTCGTTTTTGTTTTCGTTTTTGTTTTCGTTTTTGTTTTCGTTTTTGTTTTCGTTTTTGTTTTCGTTTTTGTTTTCGTTTTTGTTTTCGTTTTTGTTTTCGTTTTTGATTTCGTTTTTGTTTTCGTTTTTGTTTTCGTTTTTGTTTTCGTTTTTGTTTTCGTTTTTGTTTTCGTTTTTGTTTTCGTGTTTGTTTTCGTTTTTGTTTTCGTTTTTGTTTTCGTTTTTGTTTTTGTTTTTGTTTTCGTTTTTGTTTTTGTTTTTGTCCTTGTTTCTGTCCTTGTCTTTGTCTTAATTGGTTTTTGTTTGTACGAGACTAAGTCCAGCGGCATAATGCTCTTCGATCGCACACGACCAAGTCCAGCGGCGTGTCGCTCCTAGGGCTGTTGCGAATACTTAAAAGTCCCTACGGTCAAAATCATTGGGTTGCGACTCACCTTTACGAGTTGCTCGCTCGCTGCGCTCGCTCGGAATGTTATAGCCTTACCTAAAACCAATCCACCTTGCGTTCGTTTTTCGAAAAGACCGCGATTTTCCGATAATTTACAGACGCGCGGGATCGGTTTTGAGGTTAGGCTAGTTTTATAAGAGCGAGCGAAGCGAGCGAGAAGCTACATCAATTCCCGCGCTATAGTTATATATCAAATGTTCTTTACTAACAATTCTCACCGATCGAAAGAAAGTTTCTGATTTGATAGAAGAATAACAGATATGTTTCGCTAGGTACGCGATTCGTGCTGATCGATGTATCTCGATGATGTTTTTGTTTTCGTTTTTGTTTTCGTTTTTGTTTTCGTTTTTGTTTTCGTTTTTGTTTTCTTTTTTGTTTTCGTTTTTGTTTTCGTTTTTGTTTTCGTTTTTGTTTTCGTGTTTGTTTTCGTTTTTGTTTTCGTTTTCGTTTTCGTTTTCGTTTTTGTTTTCTTTTTTGTTTTCGTTTTTGTTTTCGTTTTTGTTTTCGTTTTTGTTTTCGTTTTTGTTTTCGTTTTTGTTTTCGTTTTTGTTTTCGTTTTTGTTTTCGTTTTTGTTTTCGTTTTTGATTTCGTTTTTGTTTTCGTTTTTGTTTTCGTTTTTGTTTTCGTTTTTGTTTTCGTTTTTGTTTTCGTTTTTGTTTTCGTTTTTGTTTTCGTGTTTGTTTTCGTTTTTGTTTTCGTTTTTGTTTTCGTTTTTGTTTTCGTTTTTGTTTTCGTTTTTGATTTCGTTTTTGTTTTCGTTTTTGTTTTCGTTTTTGTTTTCGTTTTTGTTTTCGTTTTTGTTTTCGTTTTTGTTTTCGTTTTTGTTTTCGTGTTTGTTTTCGTTTTTGTTTTCGTTTTTGTTTTCGTTTTTGTTTTCGTTTTTGTTTTCGTTTTTGTTTTCGTTTTTGTTTTCGTTTTTGTTTTCGTTTTTGTTTTCGTTTTTGTTTTCGTTTTTGTTTTCGTTTTTGTTTTCGTTTTTGTTTTTGTTTTCGTTTTTGTTTTCGTTTTTGTTTTTGTTTTCCTTTTCGTTTTTGTTTGTGTTTTTGTTTTTGTCCTTGTTTCTGTCCTTGTCTTTGTCTTAATTGGTTTTTGTTTGTACGAGACTAAGTCCAGCGGCATAATGCTCTTCGATCGCACACGACCAAGTCCAGCGGCGTGTCGCTCCTAGGGCTGTTGCGAATACTTAAAAGTCCCTACGGTCAAAATCATTGGGTTGCCACTCACCTTTACGAGTTGCTCGCTCGCTGCGCTCGCTCGGAATGTTATAGCCTTACCTAAAACCAATCCACCTTGCGTTCGTTTTTCGAAAAGACCGCGATTTTCCGATAATTTACAGACGCGCGGGATCGGTTTTGAGGTTAGGCTAGTTTTATAAGAACGAGCGAAGCGAGCGAGAATCTACATCAATTCCCGCGCTATAGTTATATATCAAATGTTCTTTACTAACAATTCTCACCGATCGAAAGAAAGTTTCTGATTTGATAGAAGAATAACAGATATGTTTCGCTAGGTACGTGATTCGTGCTGATCGATGTATCTCGATGATGTTTTTGTTTTCGTTTTTGTTTTCGTTTTTGTTTTCGTTTTTGTTTTCGTTTTTGTTTTCGTTTTTGTTTTCGTTTTTGTTTTCGTTTTTGTTTTCGTTTTTGTTTTCGTTTTTGTTTTCGTTTTTGTTTTCGTTTTTGTTTTCGTTTTTGTTTTCGTTTTCGTTTTCGTTTTTGTTTTCTTTTTTGTTTTCGTTTTTGTTTTCGTTTTTGTTTTCGTTTTTGTTTTCGTTTTTGTTTTCGTTTTTGTTTTCGTTTTTGTTTTCGTTTTTGTTTTCGTTTTTGTTTTCGTTTTTGATTTCGTTTTTGTTTTCGTTTTTGTTTTCGTTTTTGTTTTCGTTTTTGTTTTCTTTTTTGTTTTCGTTTTTGTTTTCGTTTTTGTTTTCGTTTTTGTCTTCGTGTTTGTTTTCGTTTTTGTTTTCGTTTTTGTTTTTGTTTTTGTTTTCGTTTTTGTTTTTGTTTTTGTCCTTGTTTCTGTCCTTGTCTTTGTCTTAATTGGTTTTTGTTTGTACGAGACTAAGTCCAGCGGCATAATGCTCTTCGATCGCACACGACCAAGTCCAGCGGCGTGTCGCTCCTAGGGCTGTTGCGAATACTTAAAAGTCCCTACGGTCAAAATCATTGGGTTGCGACTCACCTTTACGAGTTGCTCGCTCGCTGCGCTCGCTCGGAATGTTATAGCCTTACCTAAAACCAATCCACCTTGCGTTCGTTTTTCGAAAAGACCGCGATTTTCCGATAATTTACAGACGCGCGGGATCGGTTTTGAGGTTAGGCTAGTTTTATAAGAGCGAGCGAAGCGAGCGAGAAGCTACATCAATTCCCGCGCTATAGTTATATATCAAATGTTCTTTACTAACA